>NC_081557.1:241679884-241715346 GCF_022355385.1 Mustela nigripes | reverse complement strand
CATTAAATATATATATTTAATGTATAATATTAATAATATATTAATATAATACATTAAATATATATATTTAATGTATAATATTAATAATATATTAATATATTAATTAATTAATTAAATTTATATATTTATATATAATATTGATAATAATACATTAACATATATGTTAATATATATATTTTCTTTTCATTAAAACCCCAATGTAATGGGAGGAAATACTATAAAATTTATTGACAAACTTTTATCACAGGTGTTTTTTTAATCATTTGGCAACAAATCAAAATATTAGATGTAGATGAAATTTTAGAGATTATCTAGGATTGACAAATACAGTTCCTTCATATTAGAGATGAGAAAACTGAGGATATATGAGTTGAGTGTCTTACCCAAAATCAGTTGACAGTGACTAATAGCCTTCTCAAATGAAGAGAGAGCTTAGGAAGTTAAGTAATTTGTGCCCTGTTCCACAGTTAGTAAGTGGCAGTTCCAGCTGTCCCCTCTAACTCTAGACCAAAGATTCGTGAAGACTGAACAAAGTCAACACTTAAAAAATAGGTAATTTTTAATATAGTCAAAAGACAAACAAGAAATTGGTTTTGCTGATATAGAACTCAAGTGCACAGTTCAGTTTGAAGGTGATAAGGGTTACTGGCCCTGCCCCCTCTTTAAGGGGCCTCTTCCTGGTTTTGCCAGGAAACGTACTGGGTACCTGCACTGTATTATTTATTACTCGTTCTAAATTCCTTAGAATATGAAGCTGAGTAGAGGCTGAGAGATGAAAAGCTCAGATTTGGGCAGTATGGGAAGTCCCAAACTAATCACATCCACCATTGCAGAATTCTATTTGTGCCAAGAACTAAGCGAAGTGCTTCTGTGGGTTGTATAAACTGTCTGTGGGGAAGGATTATTGATGTCGAAGCTAGTTAATAAGGGCATCTAAACACAATGAAAGAAAGAGAGAACCTATATGTTCTACATCAAAGATGCTTTGGTACCTTGCGTTTGTTTTTATTAGATTGACCTTGAAGTATAGGGTTGAATAATCCTAGTTTAAAGGTGTATGAGGGTTGATAATAATTAGGCTTAACCAGTTCAGTGGTGATAAGTTATACTGTTTACCAGTTGAAGATCTAAAAGACAAAATACAGCTTCTCCTGTGTTTGCCTTGCAAAGCCAAAACCACATATTGGCAGAAGCATTCCCACAGAAGGCTGAAATAGGAACGGAGTGACATTTCAGTCCAGCACATTCTATTTATTTAAGCTGTTATTGATGTTTGTCCTTGAGACTTTTAATTTAATTTATCTTCCATGAAAAAAACCACAGCTACTTTACATTTATATTGATGACTTACTCCAAGAACTCCTTTTGATTAAAAAAATAATCAGTTTTAATTTAAAGGAATCTAACTGTATTTTCCCCCCCTTACAGTTGAGAGTTTTTCCTGTGAGGCAATATAATGTTACAGTCTATAGAACTTGGGCTGGAAGACTAGGGTTAGGAGACAGAGGGAACTTGCTGGGGGCCTTCATAAAGCAGGTGGCAAATGGTGCATACTCCTAGTAAGGTATGTCTCTGATCAGAAAATGAAAATGGATTAGTAGAGTTTAGTGGAGATCCAGAGCAATTAATGTGTGGTGAGTAGTAAAGGTAAGTTTAGGGCATAATTAACAGACCTAAGGTTTTCAGGATAAGTACTACACTTCCAATGGAGAGGTCAGCCAGATACTAGTAGACACGATGTGCGGCATGAAGGGTGGGGATGAGTAGCTAGTGACCTAATGGAGCTCTATTGACAAACAATAGTGTGCCTGACAGAAGACTCAGGGAAGATCTGAGGGAGGATTGGCCCACTTTAATCACTGATCAGTTCCCCTAAGCCTAGTCCCAAGCCTTAAATATGAAGCTTTTGGTATACATTTGTTACTTTATTATGATAATCAGTGGGAAAATTGGATGGAATATGTAGTAGATATATATATATATATATATATATATATCAATAAAGTATATATTTAAAAAAGAGTATATATTTAATATATATAACAGAGTATATATTTAATAAAGTAAGATTTTAAGAAAAGCTGAAGTTAACCAAAAATTTTTAAAAAATCAAGTAAGCTCTGCCTACCTTGTGGTAATATATACCATGTACATATGAATATGTATGTGTAATGATGGTCTCAAAAAAGCTAAAGTCTAAAATATGCAATGGGAAGCACAGGTCAGTGTCACTCACCAACTTAAATCACCTGCTTTGCAGAACTAAGGACATTATCAAATGCCTGGGTTTCAAGTTGTCGTTAAATCATTGAGAATCCATCTACTCAAAACTAATGGTCCCCCAAATTCATCTAGCACCGTATTGATTTAGGTGTGCTTGCAAAAGCTTGTTGGAAGCAGAGTAATCTATCCTTTTTACTTTTCTGTTGTAAAAGCATACTATCAATCAACACTTTTCTGTACCACTTTAGCAGGAGAGGTCAGGGGAATCTATTTCTCATGAATATCTGATAATTTCACAGACTTGATTATATATAATCCTCCATTATAGGGAGTATTAAAATGAATGCCAAGATTTGCCCATAAGCTTGGCCATCTCTGGAACTGGTGATGTCAAAAGAAGTTGAGAATTACCTTATTTATAAAGATAGAACATTTTGATAAAAAGACCATTCTTCTAAAAATAAGAATCTAAATATTCTCAGATATTCAGTAAATGAAGTACTACCTACTCTGCATGCATAAATAAAATACACTGCAGATTGTTATAGGGAACAGAGACCTTAGAAACACTGTATTTTAAAACCCTTATTTGAAATTAAGAAACTAATGCTCATGGATATTAGTGACACGCCAGTGTCTGAGAGAGAACATATACTTCCAGCCCTTTACACTTCCTGCTTCACTAACTTCCTTCCAAATGGGGGATATGTCCTAGAGATGGCAGACAGGATAATTTTAAGTCATTTAAGAAATAGCACAAAATGTTACATTGAGAATGTACTCTCCTTTTAAGTATTTTTCAATACTTCTGACTTAAATCTAGTGGAAAGCCTTGGTGTAAAAGTAGTGTAATATTTAATGCCTCTTGTAACATCTACTAATCTCTGATTTTAACAAATAGAGCATGTCAGAGGCACAGCAGACAGCAGCATCTCGCCAGCATGGACTGGCATTTTTAATTGAATTCATTTTTAAGTTATCTACTATTTTCAAAGTGACATTTGTTTTCCATTTATAATAGTGATATAAAGTTCCTTTTTGAAAGTAAATTAATTTTGTTAACAAAATAGGGTTGATATAAAATATTATATAAGTAAAAGCTCAAGTGATCCCCAGCTATTACAAAAATTGTGAAGGTGTTGTCAGGTGACTAAAGATGAGTGAAACCAAATATAGCAGTATTATTTACACCACTAACTGTAAGGTTATAAATTGTTATATTTGCATAGCATCCCATCTTACCTAGAGCTATTTGCAGCCATTTAGTAATTTTGTGAAATTAGCAAAGCAAGCTTTACCATCCGTATTTTACAGTGGAAGATAATGAGGCTCGGAGAAATGAAACAATTTCTATGTGATCACAAAATAAACAAATGACAGCCTTCCCCAAAATAGTTGAATTCATTTTCTACAGAAGTTTTTCTGCCAGTTGCACAGCCCACTCTTTTAGAAAGACGGATTCTTAATCCGTGCAATTAATGAAAATGTAAAGTTTGCTATACAAAATAGCCAGTAAAGTACTGGTTGGAGTTTTGTAGGTTCTTGCAAAAGTATCTAATACTAGGGAAAAGCTATTGTAGTATCTCCTGTCTAAAACATCCAATACATTAAAACTGAACAAAGTGATGTTCATTGCCATTGTGTATAAGGGAGATAGAAAAAAAATATTTTTTGAGTCTAATACTATGATTCTTGAACACAAAAATCATATGCCTTATTTGAATGCTTATAGAACTTCAGAGAGAGAATATATTACATAACATTTAAAGAATAAAAAGAAACAAATTTAATACTAAATGTGTGAATTGGACTAATCATCTGCATTGGGTCAAGTTTGTATAAGCTACTTCTTTGAACCTTCAAAACAACCAAGTGGCTTGAGTTATCTTGATTCTGTACATGAAGTAACTGAGACTCCAATAAGTGCCAATAAGTGCCAGGTCTAAGATCTGTTGAATAAAGCCCTGATAGTCACATAAACTGCCTCCGTTTCTATATCCCCATAATGATTTGGGAAAAGAAACATCTGACTTTGTGGCTGATCCATTAAATACTTTGGGTCTTAGGTTTGGACAGTTTTTCAGAGGTATCAAAGGGCTGCATTATGTCATCTTAAACTGGGATGATTTTTAATTCACTATATTCCATTCGTCAGGATCGCTTTTCATTGTAAAACATAATCTTACAGGATTAGAGTGAAATCCCCTTCTTTTTCATCCCAGCCTGGGCATACTATTCGAACTATAAAGATACAAACTATAAAGATACATTGCCCTTGCATATTGAGAAGGTTTTGCAATATTGTTAAGTGTAGCTAAAACAGTTTGATCCATAAAGACATAAATCTAAACAAATCCCCTTGTGTTTACCCACAGAGCTGTAAATTGAAGTAAGACTGGAGAGATGCCATAAGCTCCTGTCTCAGCCTACACATCTCCTCTGCCAGATTGGTAGAATGGTCACAAGACCTACAGGGTCACTGTTTTTGATTAAGAAATTTGTTTCTTGAAGGTCTTATTAGAAAGAACAAGAGTTACCTCGGAGAGATTACACAGCAGTCCATGCTAATGTGTTCATTTATCATAATACATTGCATTTCTATGACAATACTTCCCACTCACTTCTCTCTCTCTCATTCTCCTAACTCCTAACATTTCAAAACTGACAGAATGCTATTATTAGTTCCATTTCATACATGAGGAGCAGGAAGTGCCTGTCATTTGCCATGTATGTAGAGCTAATTAGTGATAAAACAAGGCCCTATTTCTTTATTGAGTAGCCAAGGGTCTTCTATGCAGAAAGTAAAATCCTAAAGGAATAGGACACAGGATAGAAAGATGAGTTGGAGGATTAAAAAAAAAAAAAAAAGTCTAGGGAGTAGCTGTGTGGCTGTGTGTCCAGGGGCAGTGGCCAATGGTAAGTCATTGCTGTAAGAAAAGCTGGAAATGGGATGACAAGGAGAAAGGGCCCAGAAATAGATTATAGTATTCTAGCATGTTAGGGCTGAAAGTCAGCCTCAGGTTCACTGTTCTCATGCTTGTTTTTTACAGATGATCAACACGAGGGTTGTATGAAAGAGTAGGAAGCAAACAGGACATACACAGGAAGGGAAAAACAGAACTGAAATAAGATAGGCTTCCTAACCTCATATAATGTGCTCTACTATTTACCTTATGACTTGGCCAAAGGATGGCATCTTTTTGAAAGAATTTAAATTAGGTCAAGATTATTTTTGGTGTAAACAGCGAAAAGTTATGGTGTGGAAGTGGCAATTTGTATGGAAAGGGTAAGCGTGTGGTGTTAAAAAAAAAAAGTGTGAAGGAGGGAAAAAAAGGTAAAGAATAGTCTATACCTGCAATTAGCCATCCATCTGCTAAATTTTTCTAATGACTGATGATACAGCAATAGTTCTAATCACTAATAAAAACAGGGGCTAATGAAGCATTTGAAAAACTGCTCTGCAGGTTTTTGATAAGCTAATTTTTAGCAAAGGGTGAAAGTGGAACAAAGTTATCCCATGTGATTTCCCTAAAACTTTATTTAGAAGGGTGTGATATTCTGTAGGCAAACTCTTCCTTGAGTTATTATGTTTTTCTTAGCATGATTGAGAGAATTTGAAGTATTTTTAGTGAATGTTTTGACAGGATATACTTAGCAATTTGTAAATAATAGAAAACTTGCTGATTGTATATTCTACTCAAAATACATTTGCCTCAAAGGCATTTTTAAGGAACATAATAGAGATGACACGGAATAAGAAAAATAGCTGTTCTATGGATATTTCATCTCTCACTTCTTAATTATTTTAATTCCATGCTCCAGGTGAATGGTAAGGAGGTCGTCCTTTCCATGTGAGTTGTTTAATACATATTGTGTGCAAAACTTCTTAAAATCCTTTGTGGTCTCAAGTCTGTAAAGGAACACTCTGTTCAAAAAAGAAGTCTAGCTCCCAACGAGCCAAGTAATAAGGGAGGACGTGTTAACCTTCTCCAGAAACTCAGTTCTTTAAGTCAGAATCCAGTGATGCCCTTGGTAAGATACATTGATTTTGGGGACTCAGGTACATTTCAATTTCTGATAGAGTTCCATCGTATTTCGATTTTTATGCACAAACTTTGCATCATGCAAAGTTTCTTTGAGCAGGCACTTAGGTGAGGTGAGACTTATGGACGATGCCCCCATCGTCCATAAGTCTCACCTCACCTAAGTGAGAAAAAGAAAGATGAGTATAGGCTTGGCTGGCTTGGCAGATGGTATGCCATACTGAGATGATTTTATAGCCTAACTATGACACGAGAGATGGTTAACTCATGATTTGGTCTCAAGCCTGGGATCCTAACAATGGGCCAAGGAGTAAAGAAAGTTGTCTTCAGTCAGCTTCCTTAAAATCAGAGCTCAAAATGGGGGTTTCTTGGGAAAGCTGAATATTAAAGGGATGCAAGCAGAAGGAAGCGAATCTGATGAGGAAAACAGTTAAGCAAGTATGTTGTCTTTGGTGGAGAAAAGCTTTGGTTTGTCCTACATCCTGGAATACAAGCTACAGCATGCCATAGGTCCCACCCTGAGACCAGGAAGCTTCCATTTTTATATCATGGACTGCTGGCTGCTAGGAGAGTCGAAGGTGACCTCTCCAGTAAGAATCTCATTGGACCAAGGGGAGTTCTCCAGAAAAAGGGTTTGCTCACGGCTGCTGGGACTGAATTCACCAGCTCCTTATAAGGGGTCTATGCTGACCCCCAACATTCTAGACTAGGGCTAATAAGCCAATTTAACTGTAGGGATGACTCACATCAGGACAACCAGAAGCCCATATTTAAAAGAGCATATGCAACTCTTGTTTGGTGTAAGCAGGTGTGTATTCAAGGGCCATGTTGCTGGACAGTTATGAGACGAAGCAGAGGCACCTCTGGCTAGTGGGTCATTGAGTCAAGAGTTTCATGGGAGCAAGAACCCCGCCAGTAACTGAAGGAATAATAACAGCTTTTGATGGGGAAAAGGTGGAGTAGGCTTAGATAGGAGGTCAGGGCCCTAGCCAAGATTGCTAAAGTCAGAAAAAAGAGACGGTCAGTCCAAACTGGGGAACTGGAATATAAACCAAGATACGAGGCACCTATCTGGAAAGCTGCATCTGACTGGGAAGACAAGAGTGTCGATTAGGGCAAGTTCATGGCTGGGTGAACACTCAAGGACATGGAGTTCTCCCATCTACACAAAGATTACAAGGGTAAAACCCATTCCAGATGCCAGTAGCTGGTAGATCTTTATCTATAGCTATAATTTGATAATCATTTCTAGACTGACTCAGGTTCCAAGGGAGACTAGGTTTCCAGACCGCGGGGACTCCTGAATTTTTGGAAAAGGAAGATGAGAGTTAAACTCTCAGAAGTCCTAATCCTAATATTCTTAAATATCCACTGCCAGTAGATGCCTCCATAAGTGCACTGCCCTCTCTTTTTTCTTCTCTACTTTTACTTATGCTCTTTTCACCTATTTTTTATTTCGTATGACCCCATATTTGTGTGGCAACTAGGAATTTCTGTGAAGAACAGATATCTTTGAAAGGATAAACTTTCTTGTTAATGCAATAGGTGTAAAAACATGATACCAAAAAGAATTCTCTAGACACCACAAACATGCTGGTTAGAAGCTGGAGTACAAACTTCATTTCTTCTTTTAGTATTTCTGGAGAGAAGATTTAACATTTGATTCACCTGTTGTGACAGACAGAAGACCAAGCATAGACTGCCTCCTCAACCCCTGCATGCATGAAAACAACAATTCTTGGTCTGCAGACTTTATTTCTAATTGCACCACTAAGTCGTAACTGATAGCATCTTGTTTGTGTCTCCAATTTGTGTATGTTTCATAGTAAGTTTAACTTCTCATAATATTTGCAAAAGCTAATTTAGCTGGTACCAATGAGATCATCAGAGTGCTGCTCTTACCGGGCTGGAAACTGCATGGGAAAAAAAAAAAAAAAAAAATCACAGGGTGTTTCTGATTTGCTGCTGCAACAGGAACATTCCCAGCAGTATCCCTGCTCTCTGATTTCAGCTGATTTAATTCTAAGTGCTAGTGGCTCCTCTGTAAAACAGAAATGACTTCCACAGCCTCATATTGGCAGTGAAAATCTTCATGGAAGCCATTTTTAATTTTGGAAGAAACTTGCTCTAAAAACAGCTCTTCCTCACCAGACCTTGGCAAGAACGGAAGGAAATTCCTCCATTTCAGTAACATAGATATTTTAAGTGATTTGCCCTTAAATGCTGAGATAATCCTGAGATTTTCCTAGTACCACATCTGCCATTTAGTTACTTTTGGTACTCTGCAGAGAAAAGATAAATGGTTTGAAATTCAATTAACAATTGCAACCTCACTGATAATTGTAATTCTTTTCGCTTGGGTCCCATTCCATCTTTACATGAGAACTAGATGTTCATATTCTAGATAAGGCTCAAATGTCATGTCTTCTGAACTTTTCCCTGTGTTAGTTACTCCTGTCTCTGAACCTCAGCATTGTGTATGCCCTAGTAATATTGTGACAATAACAAACATTTAACAAGCACTTCTTATACATCAAGAACCACGCTGATATCATTTAAACTTCACTAGAATTCTGAGAAATATAAGATTAGTATCCCCATTTTATATGTAAAAATATCCTGCCTCCCCCATCTCTGCCCAGGCAGTCCCCTGCCTCCTTATTTAGTGTACTTCAGAAAGTATTTTATCAAGTTTAACTAAACATTAGCTTTGCGTGCTACAGGGAGGATCTATTTTTGAAGAGCTACAAAATACTTTACTTGAATTGTATGCTACTTTTAGACACAGGCTTCAGTGGTACATTTGAGCACACTGTACGTGTTCCTTTATTTTGTTCCTTTTTATACAGACATTTTTTAATATGTGATCTTTCAGCATATTTGTTTGAAAGGATATTTTTCTATATAAAAGGTATTCACTGTTTCATTTTTTCCCCCAGAAATACTACTGTAAAAATACCATAAAAAAATCTTTGGCAAGAGCAATGTTGTTTATAAAATTTATCGGAAGAAGTAATTTAGAAGAAAATAATTTATCTTACACATGTTCTGTGCATTTTAGATATAATCCAATGATAGCTTGAAATGAATGGTCAAAAAAATGAGTGTCAGAGATACCTGTTAATCTGTGTTTTATTCATCAACTCACAATCAGCTCTCATCCCATGATGTTCTGTGACATCTCTGTCTGTTTTCTGGCTGCTTACCGACCTCCTATCAGATATATAGTCTGCTTAAGCCACTTATTTTTACGTACTGGAAAGATAACTTTTCTATCTGTGTGGCAAGAGGCCATCGGTTTACTAACAAGACACTCTAGATGATGACTGAGTACGAGAAAAGATGACAAATACTTCCTCTGAGCACCAAACGTTTATATTTATAATTATCGGTAGCTTTTTAAAATGTAAAATAAGCTTTATTGTTCTTTAAAAGAGTTCAGAGTTTGGCTTTATTTTATTTATTTATTTTTTACTTAAATTCAATTAGCCAACATATAGTACATCCTTAGTTTTTGGTGTAGTGTTCAACGATTCATTAGTTGTGTATAACACCCAATGCTCATCACATCACATGCCCTCCTTAATGCTCATCACTCAGTTACCCCATCCCCTCTCACCTTCCTTTCTACAACCCTCAGTTTGTTTCCCAGAGTCAAGGGTCTCTCACAGTTTGACTCCCTCCCTGATTTCTTACTGTTCAGTTTTTCCTCTCTTCCCCTATGTTTGTCTGTGCTATTTCTTATATACCACATACGAGTGAAACCAAATGATAATTGTCTTTCTCTAGTTGGGTTTGGTTTTAAATCAGGTTGCACACCTTTCATCAGTCTGACATCTCTCTCTTGGGCTTCAGCTAAGAATACTTCATTATATAATTATTGCTCATTTAAACAAGGGAGAATGTGGCTCAATAGAAAGGTAAAAGTAAAATCTGGAAATACAGAGTTTCTTTGAGGTATAAATAAAAGGCCAATATTTCCAATTTTTCCAGATTTGAGTCATCTTGAAGTATCCCTTTTACTTTTTTGGCTTCTCTAATTGGGTTCACATCTACTACTCTATTCACTCTCCCATATAGACTTGTGCTTTATACCCATTTAGAATACTGGATTATCTAGTACATGTTTGCATATTCAATATAACATCCAAGCTGCTTAACTGAAAATATTTTCTCAAATACTTTGAGAATGAGTATCGGAGAAACAGGAAAGAATTCTATCAAATTAAGGAAAATAGCTTGCCTTAATATGCTTGTTGTAGAATAGATCCATTTTTTATAATAAGGACTGTAAATACGTTCATACTTTTGAATAGTAACAGAGGGACAATGTTATTTTCTTTCCTACCATGTCATTGATGAGCTTAGTTATTTAACCCTTCATAATTTCCAAAGGGGATAAAAGAGAAGCAGCCAGGACAGTTAAAACAGCTGTTGTCACCGAGAATCTGTATTTAGTTAAATTCTGGACACGCTTTGAGATTAACTATATGTATCTGTGTTTTAGTAATCTTTCTGATAAGTGGCAGTGTATAGGTTTATAACATGAACTATCTAAATTAAAAAGACAAAACATTGTAAGTATGCTAAATGACAGAAATAGTCAGAAAATACTCCATAATGGTAACACTATCAGTGTTTCTCATCACATTAACAATTCCAGATAAATTGTTACATTAATTTAAAGCACTGCCAAATTAGCTGTATAATTTCTGAATGTTAATTTAATTAGTGACAACAAATAAACAACAGTTTTCAAGAAATTTGTCACAGGAGAAAATAGAAGCCAGCTTATTAAATCCATTTGTATGTTTTCATGTGATGGAGTATGTAACCCAGTGCCACAGAAATGTCATTCTTGGGGACAAAGAATATATGAGTAGATTAAAATTTATATCACTGTTTCATCATTATGTAAACTTATTTTTTCAGACACACATTAGAGAAATATTAGCAAACATGATTCCACATGAAATTGTATTTAGCTAAATATAGGAATACAATAGTAGATTCCTTTATAATGCTGTTTATGTAGGTTAGACTCTGCTGGGAGTCATAGTAGTGAACTAACATTTCCTTATTCTTTAGGAGCAATGCCCTTTTGTAGCTTGAAGAATTGATACCAAAATATGTTTAGCCTGAATATGTAACCTGCTGTGAGTTATAAAATATTAAACTCTAACTTTTTTCCTTTGACTGTGAAACCAAAAGAAACCCTCAACAATGTATTCTACAGAACTGTAATCCATGTGTAATCTCTATGGTAAATGTCATCAGTTGCTTAAAATGGTAAAGCCACAGGAAGCCACTACTCCTAAGTACAGCAATATAATAATAATCTACTTGATTGAATAAATATACCTGAGAGTCAAAGTTTACTTGAGAGGACACAACTTAAAAAAGAAATCTGAAGCTTTTGCAAAGCATGAAAATATGCTCTGTTTCAATCCAGTCAAAATGACTTTTTGCCTTGTATCACTTCTACTTGTTTTTTTACCGATGACTAAGAGATTACAATGACTTCATTTTCTCTATAAAAGAGCTGTTCCAGGTAATTTACAATCACATAATTGTTCTCAAGATAGTCTAACTTCAGCTTCATCATCCCCATCACCTTCATCACCCAATTAAAATAGAACAGGAATTCTATGCTTCACTAAAAAATAGGTTATATATTATAATTTCACTGGTTGGCTTGAGAATTAAGAATTTAAAAATAGAACAAAGTTTATTCAGTGCGTATCTATTGGATGTCTTCCATGAGCTTGGCACTGTTCTAGGTACTATGAATACAGTAAAACTCAGAAAAAAGTCCATGCCTGTCGGCCCCCAGCACTGTCTGTTGAAAGAGATGGGAGAAAAAAACATGTAGATAAGAAAATATATAATATTTTGATTGTTGATAAGTCGTACTGATAAAGTAAAAACAAGATAATGAGGATAAAGATTGTAAAGTGGGGTTAGTTAGCAGGGTGTGTGCTGTTTTATATGGAGTTATTAATGGAAGTCCTCACTAAGGAAATGATATTAGAACAGAAGCCTGAAAGAAAGGAGAGAGAAAATCATTCAGGGATCTAGATAAACACATTGCTGACACAGAAAACTATTGCAAGGGCCTTGTGAAGGGAATGCTTGGGATTTTTAAGGAAAGGAAAGCAGATGTGGCTGGGACTTCAGGAGAATAGGGGAGAGTGGGAAAACGTCGAATCAGAAAAGTAGCTGGGGCCAGAAAAGTTTTATAGGCCAAGATAAGGCATGAAATTTCATTTTGAGTGGAAAGAGAAGCTGTGGACATGTGGAAGCAAAGGAGGGACCTGGTCTGACTTGGGGTTTAGGAGGATCATTACTGCTCTGGCTGTTCTGTTGCTTGTAGACTGTAGGGGTTTCATACAGAAGCAGAAAAAAACCAGATCAGAACCTTTTGCCATAATCCAGGACTCACAAAAACAGTCAATGTGTGAAGTGATCAGACTCAGACCATAGTAAGGAGACAGAGCATTTAGGACTTGCTGATGGATCTGGTATATAAGATGTAAAAGAAAGACAGTCATTAAGGATAATCCCATCAAATGGATGCTCTAAGCAATTAGAAAGACAATATTCCTTTTTGTTGAGATAAAGAAAATTGGTGGAGGATTCTAGGTTGCAGTGGGGATAGGGAATCAGTATTTTGTTTTTGGACATGTTAATTTTGAGGTGCACATTCAACACCTAAATGGAGATATCAAATAGGCAGTTCGATGAGTAGTTTGGAATTCATGCTTGAGATACCCGAGTTTGAGAGTCCCTTAAGTGAAGCTGGTATTTAAAGCCATTAGTCTGGATAAAACCACCACTCAGAGAGTAAGCTGAAAAGAGCAAATTTAGGAAAAATGAACCATAGGTTACTCCCAAGTTTAGAACTTGGGAGATAATAAATTATCATCAAAGGGAACTGAGGAGGAGTGGTCGACAAGATAGGAAGAAGCTTACATTGAGTGGTAAGCTAGAAGGCAAAGGGACAAATATTTCAAGAACGAGGACAAATGCAATGTCCTCAGTGAGTAGAGCGCCTGAGAACTGACCACAACGTACAGCAACCATGGAGGGTTTTGCCTGAGAACTGACCACAACGTACAGCAACATGGAGGGTTTTGTTGATGTAGATATGAGTTTTCTCGACAGAGTAGTAGAAATGAAAGTGTAATTGCAATAGGTTCAAAGGGAAATATGTGGAGAGAAATTTTAGACAGTTCTACAGTCAGCACATTTAAGGATTTTTGTCATAAAGTGAAAAATGGGACTATATTAGAGATAAAATGTACCATGAAAATTAGGAAAAGGGAAACAAATTTTTCTGGAGGGGGAAATGGAAAGCCCTAAAGAGGTGGTGATGTAAAGGATTTTGATGAGCAGGCCTGGGAAGAAGACCTTTCTAGCCAGAAGAGCATATTTAAAGCACAGAATTATTTTAGGAATAACAGTGAGAGATGCAGCTTGAGAATATGGTTCCTGAGAGTGTAAATTGGAGTGAAGAAGAAAATGCAACCAGAAAAGTGGGTGGAAACTATTGAACTTTGGCTGAGGAGTTTAAGGATTTAAGTGATGTAACATGAAACAGCAGAGGTGTTTCCACAGATGTGTATTTTTAATGGTAACTCTGGCAGAACATTTGAATTGGAAACTAAGTTAGAGGACTGTGCAGAATGGATGGAGATAATTAGAAAATAACTTCATTTTTTTTTCTCTTTTTCAGACTATTTTAATAAAATGGTGCTTTTTTTTTTTTTTATAAACATATATTTTTATCCCCAGGGGTACAGGTCTGTGAATCACCAGGTTTACACTTCATTTTTGAAGAGAAAGAATGAAGGGCTCAACCAGGAGATAGTAATAGGACAAATTTGAGAAATATTTCAAAAATAGATAATCAGTGACTGAGCAGAAAAGGAGCTTGGTGACAGCATCAAGGTTTCTGGAAGGTTTGAGAAGACTGGTGATGCTTTTAACATGGGAAACAGAAGGGGAAAATATTCGACTGGGGGATGTGGAATTCTGTTTCACACCAGGTTTCCTGGTTCAGTGCTGATTAATCCTACATAATGAGATTCTATGAGTCCTTCAAAAATGGGATGGGAAGGCAAAATTCAGAGAAGAGATTAGATTGCAATAAAAACTCAAAGTGATTAAAAAAAAAAAAAAGCAAATGGAGAAATCATCACATTTTGGAAAGAGCCTGGTCTCAGCATCCCTTCCTGTTGTTGATAATTGTTTCATCTTCCTGAATCGAGGGCTTCTCTATTGCAGGTATCTAAGCAACTGTGCTCAGGCCCTTGACAGTTGACCCACACATCTGACAGCTGATTTATTAAGTTGGTTGACTCAAAATAGAAGATGCTTTGATGAGGTACAAGTCTCCCACTTAACATGCTTACTCTAACAGAGGAGAGACATACAACTAACACATAATTTGGAGCCTCTTGTGTTTCCCTCCCTCACCATAAAATTCTTTCACAATAACTGATTAAATAGGTGCTTTCTGAAAAAAAATCATCCATTTTTATTAAGGTTAACATAATTTCTCTGGGCTAAAGAAATTCTGTGATCTCAATTTATCAATGGTTTCTTTTTTTCTGGTTTTTTTTTTTTTCCTGTATTTCATATGGGATCCATCTTTCAACATTCATTTCCTAGCCTATGGACAAAAAAGCAGAACAACCACGATTGTTCAATTTGCAGAACTTGTTCATGGTGTTTGGCTAATCTGAAGACTGACAAGCTTTGATTGCGCCCAGGGATTTGAGTTCTCTTATCAAGAGGAATTTAAAACAGAGAAAGTTTAAGACATTGCCATTCACTGCTCATTGGCATTCTATTCTTAAATATCCAAAGGGTTTATTTTTTCATTTGTCTTAAGGTTTTTTTTTTTTTTTTTCCACAAAACTTTCTTTATCTTCCCTCATGTTTTTATGATGTCAGTTTGTGAATGGAGCTATCATTGTGAGTGACAAGCTGCCTGGCTAACCTGGGAGAACTGAGAAATTGCAAGCCTTCAGCAAGGAGGCAGTTTTCCAACTTTTGCTAATGGGGAAAAAAAAATTTCACGTGTCTGCACAAAATAGATAATGCACATTTGTGAGAGATGAGATCTTGTTTTTATTAAGAAGGGTTGGTACTGGTTTAGAGCAGCATTACATACTGGTGTGTGGGTTTAATATGCCATTTGTCTTTCCAACATCTATTGCCATTTAAAATGTCACCGGTTCGTTCCAGTGGTGAGGTAAAACCATGGGAACGGCATTCAAACCACTTCATAGAGTACAAGCCAATTTTAACAAATTCATAATTAAAACCCAGCCAATTCTCTCCTTGCACTGCCAAAGTCCTTCCTGTGTATTTCCCAATTAAATATCCTTTCTGTGAGGAAGCAGACGTCTGGTGATGCCAAAACTAAATCGCTAATGTCTTTATAACAATGAAACCTTTATGTTCCCATCTCATTTTCAAATGCCTTAATCCCACTGGCTTTCGCAAACGTTTTGAGAGAGAATGTACCTTTTACTTCATTTAGTAGATATTTACTGAACATCTACTACATACCCAAAAGTGTACTAGACCCTGTGGAAGCATCAGGAACAAAACAATGTCCATGCTGTCATGATGCTGCCATTCCAGCAGAGGACAAAAATACTGAGTAAATAAATAAGGACAGATAATATAATATTAGGTTGATAAATGTTATGAAGAAAAATAAGGAAAAGAAAGGAAAGTTTTGGTTAGAATAGTCAAGAAAGCTCTCATTGAAGAAGGGACGTTTGAGTAGAGAACTACATGAGACATAACATTCAGAAAGGGAATTTTAGGCCAGAGATAGACTCGTCTTGAAGCTAATGAGGCTGAAGCTTTTAGATCCCTCAGTTAATCAGACTCCTGCCAAGACCCTGGGAAGGGCCCTTGCTTTGTGTTCACAATGTCATATGTTTTTTGTAAAATTTGTACAATAAGGAATAACCACAATTGGTTATGTTTGTTGCCAGTGCCTACTTCTACTACGTTTGATCCTTTCTGTCAGGTGATTTTAGTGTGGCCAGGGCATTGTTGGGATCACAAGGAGGCTCATTTGCTTTGGTTTTAGTGGGTTTATGCGGTTTGTAGTCACTGTTTACTTGATCTATTACTGGCTTCCCAGTGTTAGAATCCAAGTATACTCCTACATCCACCATGCCAAGGAAGTATGCAATTATTTCATAAAAACATCATTATGATGTTTGTCAGCTTATTCAAATTTGTAAATTAATTCTATTTACTTTTCTTATTCTAAATATTCACGTTTATATCTAACGTTTGTATTTTTATTACCTAAAAAGGGTTCCCCAATTTGTACAAGTGTCAGGCTCATAGGACCTTCTGGACAGCACCTGGGGAATGTGCTTGGCATGTTCAATACCCACATGGGTGCAGGTCAGTAGAATTTGAGCAAAGTGAGTGCCGGGGACAAAAATGGGAGATGAGCTTGGAGAGTTGCCGGCGAGATTGCTTAGGGCCTTAGGAGCTGGTATAAGATCTCCAGGTTTTATTCTAATGAAGAGAAGAATCTATAGATGGTTTTAAATAGAGAAGTGATATAATTTGATTGGTGTTTTAGGAATAGCTCTCTCCCTTCTATAGGGAGAATGGATTTGATGGTGGCAAGATTGGAAACAGGGAAAGCAGTTAGGAAGTTATTGAAAATACAGCCATTGCAATATATATTTATCTTTCACTATTACAGAATGCAGAATTCAAGAGAGGAGATGGTATGGCTTGGATGTAGGTGATGGTCATAAACCTAAGTACGAGTGGCCAAATCTGGGATATGTTTGAAGTATGCCTGACAGGATTTGTAGATGGGTTGATATTGATGTGAAGTTTGGGAGAGTTATGGTAATTCCAAGATTTTTGGCTTGGGTAACTTGAGTCAGTGGTGGTACCATTTTGAAATGGAAAACACTGAGGGAAGAACAGTTTGGGGTAAATGCAAGATTTTGTATATATAAAATCTCAGATGTTTTCTGCATATCCAATCAGAAATATTGGTTGCATAAATTTCAGTCATCAATGTACTACTGTTGGTATTTAAAGACATGGACTAGATAAGACCACCAGTAGGGGAGGAAACCAAGACAGAAAGAATTTAAAAGACAAGCTCAAAAACTCATTGTTCACTATAAGAACGCTAGGTGTCTCCTGACATCACGAACAGCTCACTTTCTATTACAGTATTTGTATGACCATCAGAAGACCAGTAAGGGAATCTCCTGAATGTTATGAAAAGAGTTAGAAAATTCTATTTTGGGGGAAAAAAGGTAAAATATTATATTCTTCTAGAATATACTTAGATATTCAAATCAAATAATGTCACATAGCTAATTTAAAATAAATTGCTTTACCTATTTTACTGGATTTTCACAGACTGCCATTTAAAATATATATGCCATCAAAAGAACACTCTAGCCAGGCCAAATTATCCAAGGAAAGTCATAGTATTTTTTCTGGTGAAAACAAGTTTCTATTGAGTCAGCAAAAGAAAGAAGCGATAAATTAATCTCTGGCTTGTAAAAAAAAAAAAAAAAAAAAAGACATTGCTTCAAGCTTGACCTGAAGGAGTCACTAGAAATCTAACAGGAATAGCTCAGGACTGGAAAAATCCTTTTGAGAAAATGACCCTGTCTGGTTTTTGCTGTTCTTAGTGGAATTTGGTATAAATGGCTTACAAGTGCCCCTTAATGCGATGCAGTTCAACTGCTATCAGCTGTGTCACATCAGATTGGAAGTAGGCTCGCCAGGACTTTGGGACCCAACAAGGTGCAAAGCCGCATGAATGAAAAGACCTCATAATAGTAAATAATGCAATAAGGTCTCCGAGGAGAAGATAAATATGACTCTGATCTACCTTGGCAGCATCCTATCTGTCCCTCTTAACGGAATGCAGAATTCAATGCGGGAATGAAAAATAAGAAGGGATATTACCATTTGAAAGTGGAGAGGAGATAAACTGAAACAAGGCCCCTGTGACAAATTTGCCTGAGGAGAAACAACGCACACTACAAGATGAATCAAAAGGAAGTATTCACAAAGTAGTCCCACAATGAAGAGCATGTTGGGGAGGAGCCCTGGGTTGATAAATTAGATTCTAAAAAGACCACCTCCCCAGAGGAAGTACTTTGAAGATGAGACATTTCTCTGCATTGATTTAAGTGCTTTCTCTGCAGCTTCTGCGTGAAGCAAAGGCATTTTGGAATTTGGCCTTGCTCCCTAACAGGACTTCGTTCTTTCCGTTCGGTTTATTATTCAAAACACGAGGGAACGACAGATAATCCATGCAGTTAGTAGCAGAGAAGTTATTGTTTTTAGTTGGAGTCACTAAGGAAGCCCAACTCTCCCACAGTCCCAGCCTATTTTCTTTTCTCTCACTGTCTGAATCCAGCAAACACTTTTATTCAATGCTTTATTTTGCATATATGACTCTCCACACCTCTAATTTGATTATTTTCATAGCGCAGAACAATAATGTAATGAAAAATGCACCATACGTGTCTTTCACCTTTGTTAGCTTCTTTAAAATGTATGCAGTGGGGTAACATAAGGAAAAAGTCTTTTTTTTTTTTTTTTTTTGAGAATCAAGTTACCCCTTGGGAGAGTTGACAGTTCAATTATAGATACACAGATTTCAGACCCAAAGAGAAATTCATATCACATATCAAAGCCATTTGAAATGTAGGAGCATATAAAGCATTATTATATTCCTAGCAAAATATTTTAAATAGATGGATTTGATAACTATTTTTTAGTAATCTTGTATTTCATAATGATGGGATAGAAGATTGAATATGTTTATTGTAGATTCACCATGGGACATTAATTCTTCAATTGAAACCGTAAAATCCTGGAATTAGACACTAACTTTTAACAGCAAAATGCTTAAGATGAGTAATAGGATGATTTGTCCAACCAACTATGAATAACATAATGAAGAACAAATAGGGAAATGGAGGGGATCAACACTGCACATTCACTTTAAAATGCCATTTTTCTTAGGCAGCTTCCATGACTCATTCTAAGGCCATTTCTATAAGGGAAATTAACTGAAGCTGCTGAATCCACGAAGAGGGGCCTGCCAATCTACCCCCCCCCCTTTTATTTAAGATTTTATTTATTTATTTGACAAAGAGAGATCACAAGTAGGCAGAGAGGCAGGCAGAGAGAGAGAGGAGGAAGCAGGGTCCCCGCTGAGCAGAAAGCACGATGCAGGACTCCATCCCAGGACCCTGAGATCATGACCTGAGCTGAAGGCAGCGGCTTAACCCACTGAGCCACCCAGGTGCCCCAATCTACCCCTTTTAAGAGATAAGTATTAAAGTGGTAAACTGTCAGAGGTACCTAGCATGCCACTAGCTTGAGGAGAGACAACACCCTAAGGTTTTTAAATTACATATAAAGTCAAAGAAGAAATTTCCTGAATGTTTTCTACTGACTTCCAAAGGCACTCACTTATAAATTACAAAACAATTGCTTACTTACTCTGGGATTCAACAGGAGACGATGACCTTAGAGTGGCCTTATAGTTACAGTCTGGCAGGTCTGTATTTGTATTCTAGTTCCCTTACTTTCTGCATGACATTGTCTATGGGTTACAGCTTGTCATCTATGTAGAATATATGTCAGAAAGTTCACCACTTGAAGTCTGTTCTGGCAAGTAAAATACATTAGTTTTAAAACATGGAAAGAATTTGTGAACCTTTTCCTAAAGGGCTGAACTCAGCATATTTATTTGGGAACAATGTAAGATAGTAGAAAGAATATAGTTGAGGAGCAAAGATGACTCCATATTTTGATGCTTGTGTAGACCCATTAACAGAAATTGAGAATACTGGAAATGCTGATTTGGGAGGAAAAGTTATAATAAGCCCATTTGGAGAATATTGTATTTGAGAATTGGCCATTTTTATAATTGGAAATGATAAGACTAGCAAGCAGTTGAATAAGGGACTAAATATATAGAGGACAGGTCAGGGCTAGAGCTATGTATTTGCTTGTTGTTTTTTTTTAATATTTTATTTATTTATTTGACAGAGAGAGAGGATCACAAGTAGACAGAGAATCAGGCAGAGAGGGGGAGAAGCAGGCTCCTTGCTGAGCAGAGAGCCCAATGCGGGGCTCGATCCCAGGACCGTGAGATCATGACCTGAGCCGAAGGCAGAGGATTAACCCACTGAGCCACCCAGGCGCCCCTAGAGCTATGTATTTGGAAGTCAACAGCATATTGAAATATTTCAAATATATTTGAAAGTCCTAAAGTTGGATGTAATCTCTAAAAATTAGTTGATTCTCCCAACTAATCTTTTATTATCAGGGAGAGAATCCTGGGCTCCATGTATTAAAGATTTTATTTACTATAGAATTTCTTCTATTTTTTTCTTAGGTCTTTGTATTATACTAAGAAAATAACTTTTTTTTAAATAATTTTTTTATTTTTTATTTTTTAATAAACATATATTTTTATCTCCAAGGGTACAGGTCTGTGATATGATCTCCCTGATATGAGGAAGTGGAGATGCAACATGGGGGGTTAAGGGGGTAGAAAATAACTTTTTTAAAATGATTTGTTCATGGAGAGAGAAAGCGCACAAGTAGGGGAAGAAGCAGATGGAGAGAGAGAAGCAGACTCCACTGAGCTGGGATCCCAAGATGGGGCTGGATCCACCCAGGTGCCCCAACACTAAGAAAATATTTTGAGAACTTCATGAAAGTCCCTGCTATTAATCAGCCTTTAGGTCTAAAATATTTATTATTCCTCAAACATCAGGAAACTACATAATAAAGGTAACATCTATGAATTTTTCCTTTGACGTCCTGTGTAAGACCAGGTCCTTTGACTTCTATATATTTTCATATATATAATCATATGAAATAGAGAAGTCAAAGGGCCTGGTCTTACATAGGATGTCACATAACACAAAGCAAACCCAGGGCTGAACAGTGTCCTTCTCAACCCAGTCAGCTATAGGTGAGTGAAACTGGACGGTAGAAGGACTAGGAAGTGATATCTATTTGGAGTGTCCTAAATCTTCCATAGTGTAGGGAAATTTCTTTAAGATTGATTTAGTTTACAGCATTCCTCCTCAATTTTGCTTAGCATAAATATTAAAGTGGTATTTGTGCCAACTGAATTGACATTTTTCTGCAAGATAAAATAGACTCAGCTGCAAAACTGGATATTGCAATTTCACTAAATACACATTGATTGATTAATTAATTAATTAGATGAACCTCAGCACTGATCCTTAGTAGGTACCGCCATTGTATTTTCTAACTAGAACATGTGCCCTTTATTACTACGCTTTTTCCTGCTTTAAATTCAGTTTTCTGTTTCAAAAAAACTATCCAGTACCTTAGTGAATAAGTGGTAGACAAGAATGAAAATTTATATCTATTGGAGTAGACAAGAATAACAATTACAGGTTCTTCATAAAAGTAGAAGGTACTACAAAGGTAATCTAATATAATTGTTTCCAAGTCCTTTGGATGAAACCTTATGAGGAACTACAATATATAAAACAAATCTAGAACTGCCCTAAGAAAGTAAGGTCTGCCATTAGCTAGCTCCCTTGGTTCTTAAGGCACATCTGTGCAAGTCTCAAGGGCATGGTTTGAACATTCCTGAGTAATCCAGCTCCCCCTTGGATGTGAATCATGTCTCCAAACGTGGATGCATGAATATCCAGGGTTCTAAAATTTCCTCGAGTAGCCTATCTTATGGGGTATACCTTATCAAAGCTTTTCTGCATGTCTAATTAAATTACTTCCATGAGTAATTCCTTGTCTACAAGACATTTGTTTATTTTTTAAAAGATCTATTTATGCCTGAGAGAATTCAGATTGGTTAGTCAGGCATGATTTCTACTTATAGAAACCATATAGACTTTTCCCTAATAGATTCTACTTGCTTCTTGTTCAGTGACCTGCCTCTACGTACAGGTCAGTGATTAGTAAGTGTCTTGAATGATGATGGGTTCTTCTGCACAGAAACGAAAGCTCTGTTCTCTAAATAGAAATTCTAGGTATTATCGTCGTCTCATGAATCCTTGGCCTTCTTTAACCTCACAGGCTATATAAAACTATGTTCCAAATGAATCATTTGTCTGTTACAACTACAGCTCTATGCATCTTTTGCAGGCAGTAGTTTTTACTATTGCGTATTTTCATGGAACATCTGCACGATGCACTGTGTGCTCTCCAGGATCCATCTCTTGCTCAGGGTTTTCTGCTTTACCATAACTAAAGTCAGTCCGTATTAGGAACCTACTTAATCTCATGTCTGTGGATATTTTGTGTAGGATCTCCTTTAGGTGGCATACTGGGGTAAAAAGCCTTGTGCAGCTTCAACATGAGTGACTATTCCATGTCGGTGATTATATGCTACTGGGACAGACCAATGGACAACTGTTCTCTCTACTTGCACCAAGTATACACACTCCTCAGAGGAGTGGTTTCAGACTCACATCTTATCTTAAGAGATTAGGAGCAAATGTGATTCAGTTCTGGAAAGCTTATTATGATGTAGTTAACCAGGGTGGATGTGCGAGATGGTGACATTTTACAGAACTGAGCTTATTGTTCACGGAATATCAATTGTACTAGATGTGCACTGTATAAGCTACTTTCTCAGAAGACAATTCCAATTGTGTTACCATGTAAAGTGACTCATCTTTATTCTAAACATTAAATGTACTTAGAATTGTCGTATCCATGTTTTCTTCTGGTGGTTTCTAATTCGTATAAGATTTTCATATATAATTTTTTATTTTGCATCTAACCCCAACACTCTGGGGAAATTATTTTAAAATAATAATCATCATCTTAATAATTCAATGGATCACATGATATTAAAAAAAGCCCTCACAAATGACTGCTATTTAAGGAAAAATTTGGGATGCCAGAATCATTAAGGGAATCATGTTTTTTCTTACCAGATTGAAAGCTCAATCAAAGAAAAAAATGTTAGAGACCTAGGTTCCTTAGCTCACTTTTCTCTTCCTTATAGTTATCAGTGGTGTAAAAGTAGGACAACAAACTGTATGTTGGACTATGCTTTATGGTCTTATAAATCATTTTTCAGTCTCTTTCCCTCTCTCTCTTTCTCCTTTCCCCCCATTCATTTTCATCACTGTAGAGGTAGCAAAGACTGCATCAGAATGTCAGTTCAAACTTTTTCTTTCTTTTCAATCCTTCTACGAGTTAATTGAACACCAACCTTCCTTCCTATTAATTTATACCCAGGCTTATGTCTTCTAGGACAATGATCAAAACTAATTTGTCCATTTTTACATGTGTTCTGGTTTTTCTCCTCAATCCTGTTGGACCTAGATGGTAAAACTGAAGAGAAAATGATTGCCAAGCACGTCTACTTTATACGTCACTAGACTCCCCATCCTACCTCACCCATCTCTGACAAGCTAAGAAATGCCTTCTCAAGAAAACATAATGAAAATAACTGATCTTAAATTTTCTTCGCTAAAGAAAAAGGAAAGAGATTTAAAGACCTCTGAGAGTATGGTCCTTCTTATGCTTCCATGGCTTTGTTCTTAATTAATTTAAGCTGAGTTTTAAAATAAGGGTAGGAATTAAGTGGAATAGAAAGGATGCCATCATTTTTCCCCAGGCTGGATCATACAGAGAGTTGGAATCCACATGTATCCATAGAATATGATTGGAGCCATCACATGGAAGATACTTTAATATGTGTTCATTGACGATTTGAATATCTTAGCCTAGGACTCACCAAAGCTAGAAATTTCACTAAAAAAACCACTTCATGAACATAACCCTTTGTATTTTAGAAGGGCCAAATGCTCCAAGAACGCTTATAGAATAAGCCTTTTCAAAGGATTGAATGTGATCATAAATAAGTGTCATACCCAATCTTGAAGACAGGTATTTTTTCTTCAATAGAGGACTAGGTATAAAAAAATCTGTAAACCTGGTGATTCACAGACCTGTACCCCTGGAGATAAAAATATATGTTTATAAAAAATAAAAAATTAAAAAAAAAATCTGAAAGCATTAGGTGCTTTCAGAAGGATGGGAAAGGCCAAGCTTAGATAAGACAAAGTACGAGTGAGAAAAGAATTTTGCTCAAGGGCCCCTTGATCTATGGCAGTAACTCTCCCAACCCTTGGCAAACAGTGTCTATTTGAGTATTAATAATAATGCTCTGCTCTGTCACCATCTTACCTTCCACCCAGGATCTCTGCCTTGGCTATAGGGGCAGCTGTTTAACATAAGATCAGCAAAAAAAAAAAAAAAAAAAAAAAGTCATTCCATTTGGAATGTAATTAGCATTCTGAACAATATTTAGACAAAGTGCTTGCCCATGTAAATGGTCCCTGTTTAGTTACCACTTGAGTGCCTTCTACCCCAAAACAGGTAATTAAAAAGCCCACTACTGAGCTCCTTCAATCTCAACTCAATGGATAACTGCATTAATGGAGAACATTTAATTCCAACCCATAATTAAGTTTGGCAGTCTAAAATTATTTGAGGTTAACCATTCCTCCCTGAGTATTTTGAAATTCTTCCAAACCATGTCTCTTCCAGATTCTATGCTACATATGCATCTATAGTACCTTTCTTCCCTCAAACAAATAACTTTGTTAAACACACACAAGAAGTACCAATGTCTCATTTCCCCTCATGGATGGGAATGTTGGGGTGGAATATGCATGTTTATGAAGTTTAGAATAGACACACACACACACACACACACACATACGAGAAATCACCTTACTTACCTCACTGCTCACTTCAAAAACAAGGACCCTAGAAGCTAATGTTACAATTCAGGTCCTACCATTATGAATGAAATTAATTTCTTCTATTATGTTTACTGATTTAAAGAAAAAGTCCAAATTACCTTTTTATTACTATATTAGTATAACCTGCGAAATTAAAAATTTTAGAAATTCCATCCATAAACTAGTAAAAAAATAATAAAACTACTCTTGAAGTACTTTTTAGACTTCAAATATATTAGGCAATCATTATCTGTTTATCCATCACAGTCCTTCAGCCCAACACCCACTGGTACTTATGAAGGTAAAGCAGACAACACGGTGCCTAATCACTACAGGAGAAAAGAAGAGAGTCTCAGAGAGTAGAGTTGATTCTCTCTAGATCATGTGACAAGTAACAGGTCAGCAAGAAACAGAAGCTGGTCTTCAGATCCTGGCCAAGTGTTCTTTCCACTCAAGTACATAGATTCTCACTTTCACACCTCACTTTCACATTCTCCTGGTTCCCTTCCCTTTTGTTATGAGTTTTCCAGACCCAGAGCTTCCAGTAACTACTACAGAGCATTGTAACCTGCTTAGTCAGGAGCCATTTATATGCATGCATTAGAGGAAAGAAAAAACTTGGTAAATGAATGGTGAATGAGAGATCACTTATATCTTCTCAAAATATGGAGAAAAGAGTTTTTATTATGTTGGTATCACAGGCAATGGGCTGGTTTTTCTGTTCATTTTTGGATTTGGCCAATTAATCTGTTAAAGGAATTATCAAGATAGTAAAACCTATGACGTTGAGATACTGGTACTCAATGAGTTTAGAGTTTAGTAAGAGGCAAGCCCGAGGCACATAAACAATTAATGTGGATACTGCAAGACTAAATTCAATAGAGCTTCTCAGGGAAATTCACTCTAAGTAAGCATTTTTTTTCCATTTTATTTTATTTTATTTCTTTTCAGTATTCCGGCATTCATTGTTTATGTACCACACCCAGTGCTTCATGTAATACGTGCCCTCCTTAAAACCTACCATTAGGCTGACCCAACCCTCCACTCCTTGCCCCTCCAAAACCCTCAGTTTGTTTCTCAGAGTCCACAGTCTCTCATGGTTTGTCTTCCCCTCCAGTTTCTCCCAGCTCCCTTCTCCTCTCCATCTCCCAATGTCCTGTGTTATTCCTTATGCTCCATAAGCAAGTCAGCACTTTTAGCTATGTTCTGACTCTACTGGTGTGAGGGAGGTCCTGTGCTGGCCAGCCCATATCTCACAGCACTTTCAGGATTGCAACACTCATTCCTCCAGCTGCTTGGAGTGATGGCTGATGTCTCTCAGCTGAGTCTGTCTCCAGGGATGGAGAATGGTTCCATCACAGTCACTCACATCTCCTTTCCAGGGACGGTCCATGTCATATAGCTGGTGATGTCAGAGGTGGAGTTGGGAGTGTAAAGACCCAGGCCACATGCCTCAATTTCAGATGATTCTGAAATGTCATTCGACTGCCAGATTCCCCATTGGTGCTAGTGATGAATTTGTAGCAACACCATCTTGAGTCGATTTCATTTCGTCATGTACTATCAAAGTCGAAAATTTTCCCTCCTCCTTGCCCAGTGTTGCTGCTCTCCTGCCCCCACAGCTGTTGCTCCTGAGAGCATTCCCCAATACATCCTGATAAACAGAAAAGCCCAACCTGAGATAGGTTCCTTCCTACTCCTCTCTCTTTTCTCGTATTTGAATTTCTTCTCCGATTTCCACTAATTAACTATACTCACTAAGGTCACCATGGCCTCAGCCAGCATGCCCTCTCTCTCTCTTCTCTAGGCATCTCAGTGCAGTTCACATATGGAAGTGTTCTGTCTGGTTCTCTCATTTACCTCCTTGCATCTACCTTAACACATTATGAATCTTCCTGTCAACATGCCTATCCTCTTATGGACTACACAGTTGTTTTAACCTCAAGCTTGCCAAATAGAGTATGACCGGCTAAGGGCTTCAACACTCAGGAACAAAGATGGCACAGGGCAGCTGCTGTGTTAGATGGTTTAAATCACCTGGTATTTAAGTCCACTGAATGCTTTGGAAGCTAATCAACAAAGGAATAGATACCTTGACAGGAAGAATCATAATTAAGATAAAGTCAGGGAGAAAAATGGGAGAAATGAACAGGAAGTTGGAAAGCATGGGGTATAAACAGAAAGATCAGCAGAGCCAACAAGAGGCTAGGAATAGGGCACGCAGCTCTGGTGGGTTTAAAGTGCTGGTTCAGAATTCCTGGGTTTCACCGCCTCTGGTTACTTAAAAGGCTACAGCATCAACTGTGAGTCTTAAAGCAGACTGGGCTTATGGTAGCTTCATGCTTCTGAGTCTGTGTGCAAAACACCTTTAAACTCTTGGTCCATGTGCTTTTAAGTAATTGTGCGTGTGTTACAGGGAACTAAAGAAAATCCCCTCCCCATACCTTGGGCCCATGTCTGAAAATGCACATCAGTATGCACCCATGAGTCTGCAGCCTCCACAGGAGGTCCGGTAGGACACCAGGGAAGAAAACAATGATCATGACTTATTACCATGCTGTTGTCTTTCTGTATACTCAATTCAAGTCCTCCCATAACCCTTCATATAGTGGCACCGTGGCCTCCATTTTTATTTTTGTGAAAAGAGGGAGACCCAAGACCAAGTCAGCACCTACTAGGCACCAGGTTTTGTGCTTCCTATATGGTGGCTTTAGTAACATTTTATAGATAACCAGATGTCAGCCAGCATCTTCTGGGAATGAAATCAATTAACTCCAGCCCTTCATCATGTACTATTAAAACTCTCATGTTTTCCCTGGGATTTTGTGCATGCATGTTCAGACACGTCACAGTCACCTCTCTGACTCTGATTTCCTGTTTCTTCTGAATTCTTATCATTCTGCTCTTAAGTACACAGCTGTTCTGTTCCCTGTATTCCAAGATGACCCACATAATGGAACTCAGCTCCTCAAAACCATGCCAACAAAGCATTTGTAAAATCACAGACTTAAAAATAAAAAAAAAGCTAGAGAAGCAATGGTAGTTTATATCACAGCAATGAAAAATAACATAACATCAAATAACAAAATCCTTGTTTTAAAGTCCTTTAGCCATTCTGGCACTGGAAATTATTTGTTGAGAATTTTAACATCTTGTCTAGTTTTGCAGCTCGTTTTGTCTCCAGTCTTCCTTTTCATCCCGGTCCTCCATTTCCTACTCTGCCCTCAATTCTCTTGTATTATAACTCAGAGAATTTTGGCTCTTTTCCCCCTCCTACCTCTAGACATATTTTGTCTTCCCAAAAGCTCACTAACATCTCCCTAATACAAAGGGCCAGTTATTCTGGGGCTTGCCCTTTAACACCACAGAATAACTGGCAGAGCTTTTGAAATCCCAGTATTCTCTTCCTTTCTTCTTGCTTTTCTCGGCAAGCAGAAGGAGCGACCTAAAGATGCATCTTCCTACTGTGCCTTCCTGCTTGGGAAAGGAGACGCAGACTCAGTGAGTCTGAATGGCATTTTTTTCTTTGCCCCAACACACAGAACAAGGAAATTAACGGAGCACTCACAGAGACAGAGCCAGAACCCAGGGTGGGCCTAATAACAACCCATACGTTTTTCACCATGCTGCTTTTCCAGAACAGATGGTGGTCAGATGAGTCTCCATTAATTACTAAATTAAGGAAAAACAGGGGAAAAGATCAGGGAAGGGAAGGAAAGATGGAAGAAAAGGGAGGAATGATCAATGATACTGGAATTGAGTTTATGATTGAAGTTTTTCTTTCCATTCACGTAGAGTAAGGAGGGGAAAATGTGAGGAGTCAGGAGATGAAACTGAACATTTGTTGTTAATTTGCTTCTCAAGGCAAAGGAGGCAAGTAGAGGGAAAGCAGTCCTTTTCCCAGTGCTGAATGTCTGCTTATAGCAAGCCATTTGCAAAGCAGCTGTTCAACAAAAATGACAGGCAGGTATCTATAAACTCTACTGAAATAATTTTTTGCTTCCCCAAATCTTTTGCCCTGGCTCTTACTTTGCCTTTGTATCTGAAATTTCCCCAAAATACCAAAAATAAAAGCTTTCCTTAGAACTTCTAGCTGCCATCTTTTTTTTTTTTTTTTTAAGATTTTATTTATTTATTTGACACAGACAGAGATCACAAGTAGGCAGGCGGTGGGTGGAGGGGAGAGCAGGCTCCCTGCTGAGCAGAGAGCCTGATGCAGGGCTCGATCCCAGGATCCTGAGATCATGACCTGAGCTGAAGACAGAGGCTTAACCCACTGAGCCACCCAGGCGCCCCATCTGCCATCTTTTAAATACACACACACACACACACACACACACACACACACACATACACTCATACATGGGTGTTTCTTTCCTAGTAACTCTCCAATAAAATCACAAGTTAAAGGAATTTTAAAAATATAAAATAACACACTGGTCTGATGAGGTCAATTATGAAAGTTATTCTGAAGTTACATATTTTCATACTTCAATAACACCCCCCATGCATTATGCTTAAAATTAGAACGTTTTTCAAAACCTACTTTGTGTTGCACCCACTCTCGGACCTGAGGAACGGAGCGATACAAAAGGTGATGAGATTTCTGACTTGACCTGATCTGTGTGTGCCTGAACCTAGGTGGGGTGGAACAGTGCAGTCTGCAGTGAAAACACATGCCTAGTTAAGCATGTCCTTGCTAAATTCCCCACCGAGACACAAGAGCACATATTATTCTTCAGCTGTGAGGAATGAACAAATACAGCAAGATCTATGTTCGTGAGTAGCAGTACTATGCCTTATTTAGTACCAAAAAACAGTAAACATGAAAGCCTGTAATGGCTTCAGCAGAATTTAGTGGTCTCTTGAATAGCCTAACTCTGCATTTTTTGAAATACAGAAACAACAGTTTATTTCAAGCAAGTTGTTTTCCCCTAAACTGTGTTCCATGACTGTCTTCTACTTTATAAATACACTGTTCTGCAGTAAATCCTTTTGATTTTTATTTCTGTAGAGCGAGCTAAGTGATTGTTATATTTCCATTACCATCATTTGGAGTAAGCCGAAAGAAACAGAGGTTTTCACATTTTTTAATAGATGTGTTTGATTTTTAAAATAAATGTATTTTGAATGTATATTCCTCCATGAGGCGGAAAAATGAAAAATATCCCCTGTAAGCTGTGTGGTAATAATAACTCGCTATTTTAACCTCAAGATGCCATCTGCATTTCATAATGTAATTTCCCATTTCTGAAAGGACAGTGATGAAATGATCTGACCTTTACATATTCCTGTTTGATTTCTCTCTCAGTGTCAGTGGGAAAACTAAGAAGAGCTAAATATACCTGAGCCTTTTCTGTCTTCTCTACCCAGAAATGGGTCGTCTAATTAGCTTCCCTACTCTCCCCACCAAGAAACCGCTGGCATGCTTCCCCCCTTCTGCTGTTGACGCCTGCCCCCATTAGAGAATCTTGGAGTGGAGAGCAATTCTTTCTTTCCACTGGCAGGAAATCTTGTGAATTGAAAAACAACGGATTTTAGATTTTCTGGGTCTTCATCTTGGACTCAAACAAAGAAATCACCCTTGTAAGCAAACCTGACAGGAAAAACGCTGTGTTGCCTGTTTTATGGACCATGGCAAGCACGTCCAGGGAGGGAGAAACAAGAGGCCTGGGCTCCCACCAAACAACGCTCTCCTCTGGTGAGAGTCATTTTTTTAAAGTCTCCAGCCCCAGAAGATGAAGAGATAAGGCTCTGTCCAAGGAAATAGAGACATTTTCCTACGTATGATGGTTCTACTTAATGCTTTTTGACTTTAGGAAGGAGCAAACGCCACAGGCACTCCAGTGGGAACTACACTTGGAATCTCGAAGGTGGATGCTTTCGAGGGCTAGTGAGGGGCTCTGGATACTCTCGCGAGGCTACTCTCGGGAGGCTACTCTCGCGAGGTTACCCTCAGGAGGCTGCTCTCGCGATGCTCCCCTGGCGCGGCCCTGACTTCTAGTCAGCCACCTGAGGAACAAAAGCGAACAACTCCTTCGCTGAGTACCACCCTGTAGGCAGACAGCCGTTCTGTTTCTCCCTGTCAGGACTATATTCCATAAGTTACGTGAGATACTCAACCCTGTCTTATAAAATAGGCTTTGCGTTAGATGATTCTGCTCAACCGTAGGCTCATGTGAGCGATGGGAGTCGCGTAGGGTACACTGCCCTAAGCTACGATGTCCAGCGGGTTAGGGAGATTACATATATTTTCGACTAAAGATGTTTTCAGCTTAAAATGGGTCTATCCGGATGTACCTCCATCGTTAAGTCGGGAAAGATCTGTAACCCCATAGAACTGGAGCAGGGATACCAGTTCCTCCCCGAAATCGAAAACTTGATCCTTTTGAGTGGGATTCTGCCTGACTCTTCATGTAGAGAAGTACAGTTCTGCCTTTAGTAACACAATTCAGACTAAACTCTAAACTGAAAAGAATTGGTGGTTGGATAAAATGAGAAGGGGGGCGTGTGATATTGTGATTTAGAATAAGAATGCGTATTTGGTCTTTTCCCCAGCCCTAGCCTACTTTCTGCCGCAGAGCTCCTTGGATGGAGTCTGGAGAGCTTCCGGGCTGATGAACACGTTGGAGGGCCTGAGGCAAAGGCATTCCGGGAGCGGACAGGGAAACCTGGCACCTTTTCCTCTTACCTTGTCTTACGTATGCCTTTCATCTGGTTGTTCCTGAGTTCTATCCTTTTACAATAAACTGGTCATCTACCAAGGAAAATATTTCTCTGCGTTCTCCCAGCAAAAAATAATCAAACCCAAGAAGGTCATGGGAACTTTTGATTTAACGCAAGTCAGTCAGAAGTAGAGAGAATTACCTGGGTTTGTGCCAGCAATCTGACGTGGTGTCAGGGACAGTCTTGTAGGATTGGATTCTTAACCTGATGATATCTCTGGGTACACAGTGTTGGGATTGAGTCAAACTGTAGGACATCCAGCTAGTTCCTAAAATATTGTTTGTTGTGTATGTGTGTGTGGGGGGGGCACCCCCTGCTCCAAGATAGCCCTCTTTTGGGTTCTGGATTTGGGTTCCAGAACCCAAAAGAAGGGGTTAGAGGTCAAACAAGCGTAAGGTTTAAACACAACTCCATTGCAAATGTCTGCAAGCCTTCCTATTCCCAGTTCTTTTTCTGTGAAAGAGAGCTATTAAATATTCCCATCTCAGATGGCTCTTGTAAAAACTGATTTCGAACACTTATTCTGATACCCAATACATGGTATGTATTCATTATATTTTAGTAACTTTGTATTCTTAACATTAAGGGTTGCCCTTTTTTTCCTGGGCTAAATACTGATGTAATATATACACAGATTTGAATTGAATACATTATATTTCAGTTTAATTCAACAGAATTTTATTCAGCCTGCCCTGTGCAGAAGGCACTTATTAGGCACTATCTTTAAGAAGTTCTCATTAAAAGAAACCCTTGGCATTTGAGGATTTAGTATCTCCTGCATGACTTCTTCATTAAATATCTAGAAGGTTAGTGACATGGCAACTTCTCAGATATAAGTCTGAGTAGTTTGCACTAAGGTCAATAAGTTACTTGTTCCAGAAAGAGCCACCAAATTAATGCCATTCAAGCCAAGTGCCCTGGTCACTGCCTCTGAGTGTGTGGTTTTAATCCTCTTAACTATATATACTCTAATGATAATCAAAATGTGGGAATATTTGAAGATCTCACAACATATTATACGTAGGTATCAAGTAAAAATCTCAAAAGTTCAAATTTCTCAATCAGAAAGGGTCTTAGAGAAATGCTCTGTCTTGTGTCACCCTCTTGCCTTTAGACAGAAAAGCCATATACGCCAACTGGGACAGATATAATTATCTTTTCTTGTTCTGAGGCTTTCTAAGGATGGACACTTCCCAGATACTCTTCATAACTCCTTCCAACATCTTCTCACTCATTACAGTCAAGATGTTCTTCCTTATGTCCAATCTAAACTTTGCTTCTTTTTTCAAGTTGAGTTCTTTCAGAGGCAGTGTCAAATCCATTTTCTCTTTCTATTTCCAGTAAGTACCTTACACAGCACTTTAAGTGACACCTTGCATGAAACAGTCCAATGTGATTTAAATCAGTGAATGGATTAAACATTTTCATAACTTAAAGATGTTAATCAAGCTACTCCTTAATCTTTACATGATGTAACTCTGAGCTAAGTAATGGCAATTGCTAATGCATTTCATTGTAGGACACATTTTGCTAACTATTAATCATGTTTTCTAACTTTGAAACCTATGTTTAAATGCTATTAGAAATAATGATGCTTTATGATTTAGCTGATTAATGACCTAACTACCCTGAAGGAAAATCTTTAGATCTGCCATGCAAATCACAGACCTGGGTACAAATCACAGCTGTACTGCTTACTAGTTGTATAACCTTGGGCAAGTTACTTAGTTTTTCTATGTCTCAGTTTCCTTAGCCGTAAGATAGAATAATAATGATAAATGTCTCATATGGCTGCATTACGTATTTAGTGGGTTAATAATTGCAAAGTATTTAGAATGGTAACTCTTTTGTAGATGTGTTCAATATGTATTAATTTTCATTATTAAGATGCAAGAATGATTTTCCAAGCCTTAAAATTTAAATGATATTAATGAATTTCTCTCTTTCTGAGCACTCTTGGTAATCTTATTTCTACATCTTCTTCGTTCTATTTTCCCTGCCTAGAATATTCATAACCTTCCTACCTAGATTATCTCATCTTGAACCTCTCAGCATGGTTGCATCTTCTCTGTGATGTCCTGAATGATCTCATCTTCAAGACCCTTTTTTTCAGTGCAACTTGTGGTCATTTATGACCTCATGAAGACCGTTACCATTTCTCAACTTATCTTTTCAGTGAGATTCTTGGCTGTTCCTTAAAGGAATTGAGTAAATCCTACAATTTTTAATAACCTTTGACAATTCTTAAGAAGCTCTTGGTAAGCAAAAGTGAGCTGATATATGATGTTTTTATTTGATTATCTCAAACGTTAGTGTAAAACTCTTATTAGGTTATCTCATCCATTCTACCTAATTCTATTGTTGGTGTTGATACATAAAGCACGTGGTACATATTAAGTGCCCAGTAAAGAAAAAGCATCAGTTTAAAAATAACCAGTATTTTCCCCAGGCCAAGTAACACATTATCTCAGTTTGCCTCTAATGACCTAAGAGGAAGATATCATTTATCCCCATTTTAAAGATGAAAAAATTCAGGCTTTGAGTATCATGGAATGATCAGAAATCTTGGCTTTCCCAGGAGAATGTTGGTTTACACTTCCTGTCCCATGTAATAGTGATAGCATTCCCTTTTATTCTCAAAAGCGCATGTTTAGACAATAAACTATATGATTACTGTAGAGATAATGCCAAGGTAACAGATTCGGTAGGTGGAGGGACTATATTTAAAGAAGTCAACTCCAGAACTCTAATCTCTAGGCTAAACCCATGGAAAGCCATGCGTCTATTTCTTACAGATACCAGGGAGTAACATAAAATATGAAATTTAGAGAGGGATGGGAAGACCATACACAGATTGAAACTTTAAGTTTGAGAAGTCTTAAGAGTGAGAGCAAAGAGAAACTTAAATTTTTTTTTCCATTTCTTTCTTCCAGATCTCACAGAAGAGTTTCACAATCAGAAATACTATACATTTCAACTGCATAAAGAAAATCCCAATATTAAACAAAAATATTATTACATTTGATTATGCATGATGTGAATTCATGTTACTCCTGATGTGCTGGCATTAAAGAGAGAGAAATTCATGACAAGATTTTGAGATAATGGTAAAATAATAAAAATACCAGCACTTAATGTTTATATAGTAATTTACAATTTATACATCACATACACACAGCATGCATTTGTATATGATTTATCTCTTGGTTCTCACAGCTCTCTGAAATAGGTACAGCAGAAATTATTTCCATTTTACATGGAACTGAGCATCAAAGGGCTTAAGTCATAAGATTTATGCTTGAGAGTATAAATTAGGATACAACATCATCCTGACATTTTAAAGTGATTTAAAATTATTCAAATATAACTTGACAGAAGCACATTCAAGGAGAATGTACTTCAGGAGAAAAACCAAAATTATATACACCAGATGGGGAGTGTCTGGACTTAAAAAGTTGCCAGTATGCTGCCCACTAGGCACTGATTTTAACTATAAGATTCATTGTCTACAAAGTTATTAAAACTACAAGATATTCTCTTGTAATGAAAATCGTAAGATGTTATCATCACTTTGCCCACCAGTGTGGATGATACACCCCCAGAGAATGGAGGAGCGTTTGTTGATTTTACATCTCGGATTACAAAATATTGAGTATTG
>NC_081557.1:241539054-241679874 GCF_022355385.1 Mustela nigripes | reverse complement strand
CTGTCAGATCACGCAACATGCATTCTGAGCGCAGAGGATCAGTGTGGACAACACACTGTCACATCACGCAACATGCATTCTGAGCGCAGAGGATCAGTGTGGACAACACAAATGCTGTCTCAGCACACCTCAATCTAGCTGTTTCATATTGGCTCCCTAAGTCAGGAAATTGCTGATTCTGGAGAAAAGTATGAAATAACTCCTGTTTCCTCTCTCTTTGTATCCTTTTCTAATCTTTGTCTCTTAAGCAAACTTGATTTCTCACTCAACCATTCTTTCACACTCTGGTGTATGTACAGGAAGTAAAAACTAGTATTATTGTTGTTTCTCTTGGGATTATTTGCAATTCAGCAGAATTAAAACTGAGGGTATCTGGATCTAATGAGAGCATTTTAAGCTGGTGCTCCCTACTGACATACCAACAGAATCCCATATTTTGACTCAAAAACAAACCTCTGCTTAGTGAGATCGAGCACTATTGGAAAAGAATAATAGCAGTTGCTTTGTCTGAGTTTAGGTTCAGCTATCTCTGTCTATTTTGCAGAACCAAAGGTGTGAATCCTTTAGAATGTGGAAAGTGGGGCGCCTGGGTGGCTCAGTGGTTTAGGTCTCTGCCTTCGGCTCGGGTCATGATCTCAGGATCCTGGGATCGAGCCCCACATCGGGCTCTCTGCTCAGCGGAGAGCCTGCTTCCCCCTCTCGCTGCCTGCCTACTTGTGATCTCTCTCTGTCTGTCAAATAAATAGATAAAAATCTTAAAAAAATGTGGAAAAGCTGTTCATCAAGATACCTATGTTTTATTACAGTGATTTTGAACACAGTAGGGCAAGTGTCATCTGTGATGTCTATCCTTCCACAATTGCAGAGACCCTGGTTATGGATTCCCCTTCTAATTTGTTGACAACACAGTTCATAGGGGCATCTCCCAAGCTAGTGTTAGCATAGGTGTAGGAGAGATGCGCTGATAACCCACCAAGGACTGAATATGAGTTTTCAGTTTTGTCAGTACTTTCTACTCTCCAAATCTTTCAACCTGTCTTCCTCCTCCAATGTCTAACTTCAAAACTTCTAAAAATCAGTCCTCATCACATTAAGCCAAAAGTTTTCAATTATACTGAATTTACAAATTGAATATATTCAATTATGTTTCAGTTAAGCTTTCTAGTCAATCTCTGTCTCAGCTCAGCAGTCAGTTTGAAATGGGACTGTGTTCTCTCAGTGTTTCTTTGGGATGTGCAGAAATGTGTGTGTGTGTGTGTGTGTGTGTGTTTGAGGGGTGGGCAGAGAGGTGGTGATGTCATTGGAAAGAATCTTTTACCACGATTTAATATGGTAGTTGATTTAACACATTTACTGTTTATGACAAATTACCATGTGGATCTAGAAGTTTCAGACAAAATTTGACATTTATGTAGTAGCAAGGACACAATTATAGCAATAACGACTGGATAGGTAGCTGGGTAGATTAGAAACATATTAAACATATATATATTCATATATATATATATTTCTTGGATTAGACACTATATCTTCAAATCTAATAAAGTTTTTTGGTTATCTTTTGAAACTTAATTTATCTCATTCAAGATCTCACCACATTGGTTGAGGAAACCCTTTTCCTTCTTTTTAAATGCCATTTCCTTTATAGTCATCAATCAAGTTGTTCTTTAACAATTTCTTAAGTGTTTCCAGAAATATTGATAGTCCAGGTGCCAGTATGGAAATGACATTTTGAAAAATGAAAATCAGTTATTATTTTTTTTAAAGCCAGTGAAAAGTTATGGGGGTGCATACATGTTTATGCATTTATATTTGTCATAAAGTAATTTTGTGTCCATGAAACTGGCTGTGCCATGCGATAAACTTGTTTCTATAGAAACGGCTCCTGATTCATGATCAACATAAAAGAAAATTACAGTTGAAGGCATAAGGTAGAACTGACAGAGAAACTATTCATTTCTGAATTAATAAATTTAAATACCATTATTACTAACACTTCTTTATGACCATAAAAATTATTTTATTATCCTAATAATGTTATTAAGTTCCTATAAGATACTAGGAGCTCATATTTGTCATAAAGAATATAATCCTCCTGGAGCTTACATAGTACAGGCAGAAAAGACAAGGTCAATAAAGATCTTATATGGACTAAAAGATGATCATTATGTTATAGTAGGTCTTTTGACTTTTTGGAGCCTTGATTTGTTTACATGCCCTATATACTCTTTCTCCAGCATAGTTTTCTCTATTGTGGCTACAGAAAAGGAGAAAGATGACTTCCTGTGGGTTTTAAAGGGGATCTATATGCATTTGGGTGGGAGAGGGATTGCAAGTGGTGGGAGGGAGAAATGGTGGCCTCGGACATGAGAAATATTCTAGGCACAGGTAGGATTTCAACTAAATGTCATTGAAATGTCTCTATGGAAACTACAAAGCTGTTCCTCTTGACTAGAGAATTGTATATCTTCCCTTGAAAATAATAGATCAGAAGAAAAGAAAAAGAAAAAAAATCTTCCCATGAGTCACAGAGGGTTAGAGTAGGCAGGGAACCTGAGCTTTCAACAAATCTATTCCCCCGCTTTCAGGAAGGATCCCAAATAACTCTCTCATTCAAGCAGGATTCATTTCCAGCAACTTCCCTGATTAATCCATTCAGCAGCAAGAGCAAGGCATCTAGCCTCTAACTTTCCTGTTCTATCCGAAACACCTTCGCCCATAATCTTTTTCAGTGGAGGGAGGGATGGAATAGCGGATCGCTGTTGGCTACCTAAGAACCTTCTTCTATTTGAGTCTATTCCTCTAGCTGTGTCTCTGCTTTCTTTCTCTACACTAAATAATCCGATCTATGAATATAATTTTGCTTAAATAGTTATCCTCTTTCCAAGAGAACATTTGCGAGGGACAGAGCTCTGTTGAGTTCTTTTTTAAAATCATCCCCACCGAGCCATTCAAATGTTTCAGTTCTTCAGCAAAGTTCCCGGGAGTCACTTTTTAATTTCCTGGCAGCTAAGCTTCATTTCTCAGGGCATGCTGTTGGCCTCGCTTGTGCTCTGTTATACCGAGTCTCATGTCATCACCAAATACACTTTTTGCAAGAACTCACAGTGCTTTCACATGACTTCACATGAAAACACAGTGTTCCAGAAGGACTCTGAATCATTTTAGGGACGTGGTAGAGAGAGAGCAGATGCTGTGTAAGTGAGCTCTCCACACATCTTTTTCCCCCACCTAGTTGGTTTTATAAAGGCAACGAAAACAGTACAAAGATCGCTTCCCTGGGGAAATTTGAAAAGTATGTTCTACACCCTATCAGGGTCCAGGTTCTTCTAGAGAAAGAATAATATTTCTAGAGATTAAAGTTGACTGCACTCTACTCTGTCTTTGGCCGGCACCCTTTCTCTGCATCTCTACCCAGCTCATTTCAGCCACCATATTTATGTGTCCCAGGATTTCTCCCTACAGAACTTGCTTTCTATATGAACAGAATTAGAAGACTCACCAAAGAACTAGTCTTTTTCAAGATAGTTCCAATCTCCAGTATTCTCCCCCAATGTCCCTATAAGTACATTATAACATCATGCTTTGGCATTTATTTTTTTAATTCTGAAAACATATCCACTTCAGTGATGAGCAAGGTGGTTGGGACTTCTTTTCCTGTGTTCCACCCTGGGCAGATGGTGTCACATGAAGCTATCACTCAACATGCAATCCTGTAGGGCATCCTAGGATCATTTCCTCTCCAACATCCATCATCTAACCAGTTACAAAATTCATCTGATTTGCCTCTGTTTGATTATCTATTCTTCTTTTTTTACTTTCCACTCCTAAGTCCATGCTTTTTCTACTTTAGGTGTTTATTGTCTCTCATCTGGAGTTTGAAACACCTTCCTGGCTTCTTAAATAGGAATACTGCCCCCAATTTCAGCCTTCTCTGCTTCATCTTTCCCATAACTTCCAGAATGATCTATTTGAAATGCAAAACATAGCACTTGTTAAAACCTTTAGCAGGTTTTCTGTATTTCAAGATTAGTATTCATTTCCTAAGCATACATATTCCAGCATCATATTTTCCCTCTCTCTCTCTCTTTCTCTCTCTCTCTCTGTCTTTTTAAAGCAAAAGTATAAAACATGTATAAGATTTTTAATAAATCAAGCAACTCAAAAGGACATGTGAAATACAGTCGGTATCCCTTCCGGTCATACCCCTAGTTCTAATTCCACTTCCAAGAGACAACCATTCATTTCTCCCGTATTCTTCCAGAAATGGTCAGTGCATATACAAATATATATACATACATATATGTGTTTATAGACAGTCTTCTTTTTATACAAGTGAAAACATTCAATAACACTGCCTTACGCCTTGCTTTCAGTTTTGTCTTTATGTCTTGACAATCTGCCCCGTGTCCTTTAAGTTTTCACAAGAGTGAATTACCTGTGGTTCCTGGAACACTCTGCGCTCTTTTTCAGGCACACTTGCCAATGCTTACGCCCTTCTTTTTGCTTGGATCTTCTTTTCATTTGTACCCTATACATGGTACTTACTACTATTCCTCCTTAAGATTCATCTCAAGGATTAACCCTTCACCGTGCCTTAGAACCACTCCTCCATGTTCTCATAGAATCTTGGACATACATGTCATAGCACCTAGCACATCATTTGAAAGTAGATTTAATTAAAAAAATATAAAAAATAAAAATAAAAAATAAAAGTAGATTTATATGTACATTGTCTTGTATACTGTATACATATATATGTACATTGTCTTGTATAAGTATACTTGTATACTATAAAATATCTGAAGGTATGTAGCATAACTTATATTTCCTTCCCTAGTGCCCATTTCAAAACATGATTAAAAATTAGAATTTTTCTGTGTATATGCGTTGAACCAAAACACCCCCAAAATAGGATAAATATAAATGTTTCCAAATCTTCCAAAGGGGAAAAAATCTTCATTTGGGCAATTAAGATTTTAAGTACTTTTTTTTTAAGGACTGTAAACTCTACAAGACAGAGACCAGCAGAATAATTGAATGAATGTTCTTGGGAAATGCCTTTTGATCTTAAATATATAATATGTTGACAAGTTTTCCTAGGATTGAAAGAGGGGAAATATGTTAAGTACTTAATAGAAGGGTAACAGAAAGAACAACTGTTAGCAGAAAAGCAATGAGCACTAATAAAGATTCTAAAGTGGGGTAACTGGGCTCATAAAAGAAAACCCACACATCTTTCATTCTTGTGGTCAGCCTTTTCTCTAAGTTATAACCAGTGACAGGAATTAATTATAAACCCTTTCTCAAACGTTTCTGTTAAGTGCTGGGTAATAGGTTGTTATATGCCACAGACTATTAACTTTCTTCAATGGATAGTCAAGGGATTTCATGAAATGTACAATCTGCTGAAAACAATATTCTAAAATGCAGAAACCTGATCCTAGTGTTATTAAAAACATAAAATTCAGTACTCTGGAAAAGGTCACGGAGAAACTCCACACTAACATTTAATCAACTATAAATATATCCATTTATCTTCCTATTATCCTCAAGTATCCTCAAGTATGGTAATGTCATTGGCATTATTAAAACTCAAGTCAGCTGGAAACACTTACTACCATTGTTTTTCTTTTGAAATGTTTTACCTTCCTTGATAATCACAAGATTTCATTCAAGTGTGTTTTTAGGGTGCTGTCAAGACTTTGGGGGTCTGCCAAAACAAAAACACCAAACACCAAGTTTGATACCAAGTAATGTCCAGCTGAAATGAACCCTTTAGCTTTAAGGTTCTCCCATACCACCTGATGGAAAGATTTTAAATGGGTTGGGTAAATTCCTTTGGGATATCCAGATCCTGGAAAGTAATGGTTTTCTACTGTCTCACATTAAATGTTGAAAAATTTATCCGTTTGACAGTTGTAGAGAAATGTTCCTAGTTTGAATACAGTGAACAGAATCAGATAGAAGTATTTCCAGTTCGATATTGGTTCCAATGTTCAGTGCGATATAAATGAGGGATGAGTCAAGTCTCATTTTGAAAACTGTTGATCCAACGTATCTTATTGCTGTTTGGGAATATGTTTTTAAAAAATGGATGGTGATACCATGACCCATTAAAATGGTGATTCAAGAGGCTCGGATCACACACAATCATTGCTGCATTGTTCCCAGGAGACCACCATAGTTTGCACTCAGTAGGAATTTAAGAAATGCTTGCTGAATGACATATCTAACAGGGGACTAAAACAGAATGAAGATGGACACCAGCAGGGGGTAAGATGGAGTGGAAGAATCTCGATTTTGGCAGAGTCCAAAATCTTTAAAGATCTGAGTTCATGTCATAGAATATTTGAACTAAAAAGAGGTTTAGCCAATAGTGCCTTTTACCCACCCTCATTTTACAGAGGAGAAACTTGAGGCCCAGAAGTCAAATGACTCACTCAAGGTCCCAATGCTAAATACTGGGAATGTGTTTTCACTTGCCTGGCAGATAGGAGCCAGACCCTTGAGGCAGGTTGTCTGGCTTCAAATTCTGGCTGAGCCATTTATGAGCTCTGTAACTTCTGAGCATGTTATTTAATCTAACCTAAATTTCTCCATCTATAATACAGGATAATAATCTGGTTTCCTTAAATCTAGGATTAAATGAGCTAGTAATATAAAGGACTTGATAAATACACCTCATACATAGGATTTGTTCAATAAATGTTACTATTTATTTTCAATGTATTATACACATCAATATCCAGTCTGGCCTTGTAATCTCATGATCATGGGCTTTCAAATGTGAATTCAAACTTGAAAAACTCTGGGTAGGCTTGCTTTGTTGTGGCTTAGGGTACAAAGAGATTTTTTGTTGTTGTTGTTGCTATCTCCAAACAGAATGGCAAAGGGAAATTTTTCCTCTCTCAGTTTCTCAAGACAGTACAGTATTGTAACCCAGCACCTAAAAGTGAGACCTCGTTGATTACTCACATAAGGAAAAATGTACTTATACATTTTTTAACTGCAGATGTCCGTTCTTGCCTTTAAATGATACTGACCTATTTGCTCTATTTGCAAAGGAATTTTATCATAACCTCAGAGAATTTCCTGACATCAACAAGAGTATGTTTAGACTATTTTACAAAGCTATTGCAAGCTCCTCAGTGGGGACAAAAACGGTTTGCAGTGTTCTCTTTTCTAAAGAAGAAAAGTCATTGGTGTTCTGTAAAGCAGCAGGATAGTATTGTCGGAATTACTGTGCCTGGAAATATTTTCATAGCCATCGTTTCAGGTTGGCTGACTCATAAGTATTGACACAGTGAGGAGGACTGCTGATTAGTGAACTCAAGCCTCCTTATCCTGCCTCTTGCCTTTGTCCTGTTCCTTATCATCAATTACTAAACCAATGGCCCCTTTGAACACAGCTACCTGTTTATCTAGAAATTAATTTCAAATTTAATTTGGAGCCGTGAAGTAATAACATTCTTAGAGAAATTCAAGAGGAAACAAGTTCATTTCTTAATAAAGCATGATCTTAGAATAATGTATTACAACCTTGGTGCTCAGAGTGCCGTCCACCCATCAGCAACAGGCAGAATGTGAACCCCATCCTGATCTCTGATTCAGAATTTGCATTTTGACATTTGAAGATCTCAGAGTGATTCAAGGACACACAGCAGACTGAGAAACACTGACTTAAAGAAATGGGTAGGGTGGATTCTGAAAGTGGTTACTGTTCTGTGTCACCAAGATCAAGTAATTAGACATAACTATAGTATGTACCAGAATCCTCTGGAATCAAATATTAAAATAACAACCGAACAACAGTGGATATTCGATAAATTATATTTGTTTTTCTTTTAGGTATGGTTTACACAATTGGCTCATTTTAGGCTTTTGTGGGGTTTTTTTGTTGTTGTTGTTTTGTTTTTGTTTTTACTGTTTTCATTGTTAATTGCAATGCATAGAAGACTGTTCACTATTGCATCCACCCATGCATGAAGGAAGAAAGGAAACAATGAATGCATGGTAGTTATCCATTACTGAGAGTGGCTACTTGGATTTGGACTCAATAGATACAAAGTCTTCTGGGAGTGACCACTTGGACCATTCATTGGTCTTTAGGTCAGGGACAGAGAGTTTTATACTCGGAACTCTTAATTGATCATCAGAAGGCGCCTCCTAAATAAGAAGACACGGCTAGTTATTGGCATCTGAAATGCAAGAATTCAACCACTTGTTTGCAGGGAGTTAATTCTATGCTTCTCTAATCTTCTGCTCAAAGAGAAGACCTGCTTAGTAATACCTGTGTTTTACTGGGTTTATAGTAACAGATGTTACTATGACAGATGTTAGTGGTTGCTTTAAGGCAATTTATGGGGGCTACTGTGTTTTTTTTGCCCCAACTGCCTTCTGTTCAGCTTTAGTCTAGATAGAGAGAGAGAGACAGTAGGTACATGGCTTGGCAGGAACTAAGGGAAGGTTTGAAGGGTTTAATATAACAATAAATGGAAATCATAGTAGCTTTTTAAAGATAATTGTTCAGAAAAATAACAGTATATAATCACCCTCACCTGCATAGTATATCCTATAATGTTAGAGGAAAGAAATCCTTCTTAATTTAATCAATAAAATGAATTCTTGAAAAGAAAAGTCTTGCTCTTAAGTATAATTTTTTTCTCCATCAGAATTATTCATCAGAGGAATATCACTCAGAATTCACTGCTCAGAACCAACAATTGCTTATTGTACAGGTTCCTGAATACAAAAGCTCTCTTTTATTTTCTTAGTTTGGGAAAAACATTCTATATTCTGAAGAACATGAATCAGAAAATATTCGATGTTAGGTTAGTCTTTAAAACAGATAATTCAATAAACCAGTGTGGAATTATATTGCACTTAGGGTAGCATAAGAAAAGAACAAAAAATAACAGAGCCTAGTTCTCAAACCCATTAATGTAATGTACAATTATCATGTCATTTTTTCCAGCCATGGAATGGGTGGATAATAATGGTAATGAATGAAAATATAAAAATTAACAGTGTTTTAGTAGTGGATTTTAGTCAAGATTTTCTTTAGAACTATGTTTTTATTATATTCATTGTCCATTCTTCCTTTTCGTCAATTTTGGTAAAAATTTCCTTTTAAATAACCTCAAAAGTTACTGCCTATCAGTAACTTTAAAATTTCCTTTTAAATAACCTCAAAAGTTACTGCCTATCAGGATACTGTAACATGCTTAATATAAAAATAAATGAATCTTATTTCCCATTGATATTTCAGCCCTACTAATATTATCTAAAATTCAAAACATTTTGTAATGTTCTTAACTAGGGCTAACTATTGAGATTGTGTTGATAGTCCCTGATCTTGAAATTCCTTTTTGTTTCCATTTTTCTTGGATTTATTTCTAATCTCTTTATCTCAATGCTTTGTCATAGATGAGAAAGATAAAACAGACCTTGGATCCTATTGGTAACTCTTATTAAAACAAGGAACAGTAAGTAAATCAAGGTTTATTATTTATTATTATTTATTAAACCACTGTTTAGTGGTTTCTATTTTCCCATAATGTTTCTAATACCACTGTGGAAAGGCATTTGGTATTTCAGTACAATGTATTTTTCAAAGGCTTATCTGTTGGGGAAATATTTTTTAAAAATCAGGCACATATACGCATGGTGCAGTAAATTACGTAAATAGTCTGTATTATTCCATCACTGGGAACACTTTCTAGTGGTACTGAAATTAAATACAATCCTTTTTGTCTGGGCTGTGTATGAATTCAGTTGAACAACAGGTTATACAGAGATTTTTTGCTGTGGTGGTGGTTATTTTGGTTAATAGCAACTTCCCTATTCAATTCAGTTTCTCATTGTAACTCAAAAGTTGTCTGTAAATGCAGTCAACAGAATTATACATTTTTAAAAATTCTGAAAAGCATACTAACCTATATAGAAAATGAACCACTGGCAAAAGCACTGCTTGTCTTTTGAGCTGTCTGAATCCTCTCCCATTTTATAAATTATCTACGTGGGTACTTACAAGGTGCCAAAATAAGTGACTGAAAAGGAAAATATTATCATCATTTAACTACATGATACAGACTATTTTTTAATTCATTATCTAATTTATCCAGTTGGAATGGCATGGAGTAGGTATGATTTGTAAATGTGCACATGTTATTACATTCTCCAGTGTTTGTAAGTAAGTTTTGGGTTGCTTTGTAGTAGTGAGATATATATGAACAGAATACTATAAATAAGTCAGTTTGTTAAAAAAATCTTTCTTGAGTCAGAAAATATTCACTGTGCATTCATTTTAAAAAATTATTTTTCTTTTTCCAATACAACCATCAGTGACATTAAATAATTAAATAATTAAATAAGGTATTAAAGCAGGGGAAGTTACAACTATAAAATATAGAAATTTAATCGTATTCTTCTAATCGTATTCAATAACTATAAACATATTTATTTTTTCCTTGACATTACCTAAAAAAGGGAAGAATTCTTAAACCTTAGCATGTTAAAACAGCACACTAGTAATGAAACGAAATGACAATTCAGTAGACTTTAGACTTTACAGCTATAGAGTGACAAAATCCCAGAAGGTTTTAGTTTTTAAATTATTCAGGCTGTCTAAATCTCTGCTGCCACAGTATTTTTTTTTTTTTCGCAAATGGAATAAAAATGGCATTTTGCTCCCGTAGATCTAGCTGTTGCCTGGGAGGTTGGTTCTAGAAAAGCAACAGGCTTTTCCCCCTGCCTTACAAGAAGCAACAGTTAGAAACTCTAACAACTAGAAAACTGCTACCCCACAGTGGTTGGAAACAGCCAACAGAGAAGATGATAGCTATGATTTCCATCTACTGTGCAACCGCTTCAGAAAGGGAAATAAAAGAATGTTAACCTTTAGAAGGGGCTGCTTTATGTTACTACCGCACCCTACCCCCTCCGCCGTCCCTTTAATCATCAGGCTTTCCTGGCAAGCTTAGGTTTCTAGGGTAAAGCAAAGCAATAACTCCGACCCATTCTATTTCAACGTAAATGTGCAAGATGCTAGAAGACAAAGTCCTCAACCCCCACACGGGACCAGTACAAGCCTCCCCAGATGCTGACTCGAACCCTTTCGCATTAGTCAGCACGGACTGTAGTCTCAGCCTGTTGCTCCGGCCGCACGGCGTGTTCGAGCCCGGAGAGAAGGAGCGCGCACTCTGAAACGTGTCTGCGTGCTTGGGCGCCTGGCGGCGGGACCTGTGCTGGGTCTCGGGTTCAGCGACCACTCGGGTTAGGCGACTACGGACCACAGTCCGGGGACCCCGATGCAGGCCGCGCGGCCGCCGGCAGATGGTGCCCTCCTCCTCCGAACAGCGGAGGGAACCCGGCTCAAGTACCGTCAGACTCCGCCCCACCCGATCCTCCCGCGCCGCTGTCTCCGTCCTTCCCCAAACAGTGCCGAGCACGTTTCCTCTGGAACACTGCAGTAGCGTGTGTGTGAGTGCGTGTGTGTGTGTGTGTTGAAAATACAAACCGGGGGGAACAGAGGGTGTGTGTCAGTGTGGGGAGCACGCGGAGTGGGACTCCCGGGCCGGGGCGAAGTGACTGCCAATGAAACGCAGAGGGCGAGGGGACCCGTCCATTTCCCATCTGCGTAAGCCCGGCCGCGGGCCCGTCGGGAGGCCACTCACCATGTTCACTTCGGAGACCATGTCTATGCTGGCGACATCGATCCGCATCCCTACGTCCACAGGGGGCCCTGCGGGGAGGTGGGACACATTATGGACATATTCTTAGAGCGGGGACAGGATGGGGAGAGCCAGGGGGCTTCCCTGCGCTTACTACATTTTGAATGGGCTTCCTCCATCCCCCACCCCGCTTGCAGGGGACAGCCTGGGAAAACAGGTGTGGGCACACGCGTGATGCAGTGACTATGCAGAGGGTGTGTCGGGCGGGGGGAAGGTCGGCTCTGCCTGGGGTGTCATCCACCTGCGATGACGGTCCGGGGTGTGTGTGTGTGTGTGTGTGTGTGTGTGTCCAGGGCGTAGGGCGTAGCGCACACTTGCGGAAATGACATGCTTTTTTTTTTTTTTTTTTTTTTTTGACATTTATCTTTGACAGGAAAGGAGAACTAGATATGTATGGGTTACAGGTTGAAAAAAGATGAAGCATTACCTCCAAAGTCCGGCCGCAAGCGAATGTCATATCCTTTGAGCAATCTGTCCACTGTCTCTTTCACGTATGACATGTTGCTGGGCTCATTGGCGCTGAAGGGAAGAAGTAGGGACCGAATTCAAAATGAACACAAACTGCGAGCAGACATAAATACAGACAAGCACACCTTACCCCCAAATAACAAGCTACATGATCCAGCAGGCATGTAAAAAGAAAAAAAAAAATCAAAAGAAAATAAAAGAGAGAGAGAGAGACGTTCAACAACGGCAGCTCACCTGTGTGCACAACAGACCATGGCAATCATCACAGGGAAAGAGAGAAGCCCCAAACTCTCTCGATTTTGTACTGTCCACATTACTAACTCTGATTAAAGAATTGTCTTTCCTGCGAAGATTCAAGGAATGCAACTTAGTCGGCGGCAGGGCAGTAATTCCCGAAAGGACCTGCGCATGCGCAGAGGGTGCTCACTACCAAAAGACACCTTGTGCCTTGCAAACAATATTCCTAGTGGAACAGGCAACAGATTTCAATCCCTTTAAAGTTCCTGTTTGTGGTGTTCCACGTCCTCTGAGTAGCCGGAGATATCCTGCTCTTTCCTTGCTCCGGATCCTGTATTCATTTGCATACTGGGATTTCTTCGAGCTTTAGAGGTTGCTATGTTCATTTCCTTTCTGTCCTCAACCTGATTTTTTTACTCAACTCCCGGGGATCTGGCTAAGGCTGCCGGTGATTGGCATCCTTCGTTGGCAGCCACGGTGGTCCTAGAACCGGGAGTGTGGCGGCGGGGCGGTTCTCTGAGCTCCGGGGTGTGCCTGTATTCCTGATGGGAGCACGGCGGGGGTGGCGGGCGTGAATGGAGGAGAGCCAGAGAAGAAGGGAGGGACAGAGGTAACTCAGCAAGTATTTGAGGACTCCAAGAATCAGGTCCCCTTAGGAAGCATCCTAGGACATCTGCCTTAGTGTAATCCTTCTCTGTGGGAGGGGAAGGAGGAGAAAGGAGCCAACTTTTATCACTCCCCCCCCCCCCCACTTTTCTTCCTTCCCCCTCTCTTGTCTCTCCAGGCACGAGATTTAAGGGAAACAAGCGATGAGGTAGCATCTCTGGGCAGGCAACCCTTTTTCTAGTGCCATCTGCAGCAAGTCCCACTTTTTTCTAGGTTTTGGTAAGGAAAACCTCTTCCTTAAAATTGCCGGTGTGTTAACCGGCACTAGCAGCCCCGAACACAACCGTGAAGCACCCAGAGGGTCTAATCTCTGTTTTCGCAAATAGACTGGGGCTCCGTGGATGCAAGAGGTGTTTGAATTACATTAAAGTTAGTCAATACAATTCAGTAAATGTCATTGAGCACATGGCAGGCGGGAGGCCCTGGGCTAGGAATATGTTCATTTGTTTAACGGTATATATTAAATGTTTACTATGGTCTAGGCATTCTGGAACTTAGAGACGACTTAAAGAGGGTTACTGACCTAGAGAAATTCACAAGCTCCCTGTCAGGAAGATGGACACAAATATAAGGAAATTCATTTTGTCTCTAGATAGTTTATATAGTGATGAGAGGCTTGCTAATTCATAAAAGAGAGATAGAGAAGAAGAAGAAGAGAGGTAGATAAGGGCGTCCAGACAAGGAGAAAGCTTTTTATCAGAGCAGGGACGGAAAAGTATTACAGAAGAAGGGAACAGCCTGTGCCAAGTCTTGGACACTTGAAAGACTATGGTCTATTTGGATGGCTGAAACCAGAAATAACTGATCAAAATGTAAAAGAGGAGAGGAAGGGATAGTGGTGTTGAAGGTGCAAAGAGAAGCTGAAGCCAGACCATAAGGAAAGTTACCTCCTTTACTATGCCAGTTTAGGTTTCTAGAAATCACTGAGAGTTTTAAGTAGGGATAGTGGTCAGAGTTTTAAGTAGGGATAGTGGTCAGATGTCAGTTTCAGACACAACGTTCTGGTAAAATAATCATGATCGGAATAATTAGAATTTATCACTTGCTGACTATTTGCGGGTCATCACGCACATTATGTAGATAATCTTATTTAAGCCTTCATAATAATCCAAATGTGGTAGATATTACTATTATTCTCAAATTATAGATAATGGTACTGGGAACAAATCAGGGCAGTGTAACTGGTTCAATATCAAATAGCTAATAAGTCATGGAACAGGCATGTCAACCCAGAATCCATGGACCTGAGTACTCTACGCTATGAATTGTGGAACCCAAAGGGAGAAACCGGAGACAGGGAAAACAATGAGAAGGGAGAAGGGTTATTACAGTGCCCCAGGAAACAGGAACTAAAATCAGATAATGTTTAGCATGGAGAGGAGGTGATAGAGCAGTACAGGTTCTCAGAAGAATAATGGAGACATCAGATAGCTGGAAAGGTCAGCCTGTGAGGACTTTTGGAAGGTAACCAAAGAATTGTACAAACATTTACACATGTGTAGATCTTGACATTCTACATATATTAACTTTATTTTCTCATCTGAGCCTCATAACAACCTTAAACACTGAGGTCATTTCTTCTGGGGACGATGATAACGCTTAATCAGGTTTCTTAATTTTCTGAAAAGTGTGTCAAATCTACCTCTTTTTAATTCATATGGATCTGCTTTTAATGGGTAAATGAAAAGTTTTATTTATTCTTCAAGTCCTTGCTGAAGCATAGAACCTCTCTACGTGGCACAACTCTGCATTGTAAAGAACAAAACTTGCAGAGGTTTCCTTCCTTCATTTGTTCATTTATTTCTCAAATATTTATCGAACATTTGGTAGGTGACAGCCACTATGCTAAGACCTGGTGGCCCAACATTGAAAAAGACAGCATACAGAACCCCTTTCCATATGAAATTTGTCAATTGAGCCATCTTTTGGAGGTTTCAAATTATAGCTTTGCTAGCCAAATTCAATTCATAAAAGAAATATTTAGTTAGGAGGTCACTGTCTGTTCAACTTACATAGCTTTCATTGGGATATATGTTTTCCAGTTTGTCATAAACCCCTACAAATTCTTTTTGAATTACAACCAGGATTATGTTTGTGTCTATAAAAGAGTCAAGATTTTTTTTTTAAAGATTTTATTTATTTATTTGACAGACAGAGATCACAAGCAGGTAGAGAGGCAGGCTGAGAGAGAGAGAGGAGGAAGCAGGCTCCCCGCTGAGCAGAGAGCCCAATGTGGGGCTCGATCCCAGGACCCTGAGATCATGACCTGAGCTGAAGGCAGAGGCTTAACCCTCTGAGCCACCCAGGTGCCCCAAGAGTCAAGATTTTAATCCTAGAAGTGAGGAAAACTGTGAGTGATTTCAAATTCTTGAATCCTAATGTTTAGTACTCTGCAATTTGGATAAATTTCACCAAATTTGGCTTTTAAATTATGCCTCCATTTATATGGAAGAACACTACAAAGAGTCTAATTAGATATTTATAATGTCATCTAATACTGGGATGATATTGCGGATGGAGCCCACTGTATCAATCACCGTCTTACTTATGAGGACCTGTGGGAGAAATTTTTTCCCAGACCCTAGTCTGGGAAAGGCGGTTGGAATCTTCAGATTCATTAATTTCTTTATTTGCTTTGGCCACTGGGAATCTCGGAGTTATAGGTATAGTTCAGCTTTAATCATTATGTAAGGTCTTCATGACCTGCATTTTGTTGTTACATTTCTCCCTGATGCCCTCGAATCCTAAATTTAATTTTCCTTTGTCACACTTTACTAACTTAAAAACAGATATGTTGCACTGAATAAATATAGCGTGTAAGCTGTCTTGAATAATTTTTAGAACTAACTGGGAAATAAATTCAAAATAATAAAAAAAAGTAAATAATTGAAACATGCTAAAAGTCATCAAACCTAGATGCACTGTGAGTACCCCCCATCCCATGGCTTAAAAACATCAACAGTTCTTCTGTGAAGTTGTTTGTTTCTTTTTCAAACTAATCCTCTTACTTAAGACCTTCCACTTCAAGATTCAACTCAATTTTCTTTCTTTCTTTCTTTTTTTTAATTTAAGCTGCTCTTGAAAACCAATGTATACTTAATCATCCCTACTCTTATTATCTTCTACTGATAACTCCTAGGGGATTCAAAAATGATCATCCATTCAGCAAATTTAACTGTGAATCTGTGAACAGATTAGTATGAAGTATTTACCAAAAAGGAAAAATTTCCCACAAGTAAATAAGGAAGAAAAAAGACAAAGAAACACTCGAAATGAAGAATCGCAAATTTAAACAATGATAGACCATTTCAGACCTATTAGATAGGCAGAACTTAAGAATGCCAAATATTGGTTAGAAAGCCTGATATACTTTCAGTAGGCATACGAATTGATCTGAATACTTTGTAAAGCAATTTGGGCATATCTGGGAAAGCTGAAGAAACATGTGCCCTTTTGCCCAGAATCTCCACCGCTTGGAATATGCCTTTGAGGACACTCACACAGTCTAAAAATATTCATTGCAGTGTTGCTTTTAATGGTGCAAAATTGACAACAATCTAAATGCTAATGTATTGGGAATATATACACAATGGAATCCAACAGTAAAAATATATAAGTATCTACATGCTTTACATAGATAAATCACAAAATACTAAGCAAAAACAAACAAAACAAAATAAAAAGAGCTAGGTGCAAAATTATAGGAGTGTGATAACATTTAGTAAAGTTAAAAACAGTTAAGTACAGGGTGCTTGGGTGGCTCAGTCAGTTGGGCATCCAACTCTTGGTTACAGCTCAGGTCATGATCTCAGGGTCCTGGGATCAAGACTCCCAACAGGCTCCAACAGAATCTGTTGAGGATTCTTTCTCTCTTTTTCCCTCTGCCCCTCCCCCCTGCTCTTTCTCTCTCTCTCTCTCTCAAATAAATAAGTAAATCTTAAAAAAACACATTTAAGCACAAAACTCAGAATATATATTATTATAGAGAGAGATAAATAGATTTTAGATGGATAGCTATCTATTATAAAAATAAGCAAAGATAAGAAGGATACTAAATTTTAAGATATAAAACATACTTCAACTGAATCTATAATACTTTATCCAAGAAAAAAATCTCAAGCAAATTAATCAAAACATGATATGTGGGTGTTCATTATTCTACTCTTTATGTATTTTCAGTGTTTAAAATATTTTGCAAAAACTAATTAAAACTAATAATTGACAAACTGGGAATATATATTTCAAATTTAGATTTTTAAAATGTTGATACATATCAATAAGAGAAATAAATAAACCTAAGAAATAAATAAGAAAGTGACTATATTAGGCATTTCATGAAAGAAAGTGACTGATAAATTTATTAAAATTTTTCAATCTTCAACGTAACAAAATGAATAAAATATGAAGTACCATTTTAACTTAGTTGGCTATTTTAAAAAGGTTTAATGTCAAATATCATGAGTGCTATAAATAAATATAACTTTATATACTTTTGGGGCAGTATAAGTTACCACAACCTATCTTAAAGAAATTTATAGTACTAATAGCCATACAATATGTTATTTTCTGAATCTATCTGTAGATTGGCATTCTTTTTAATTGATCAGGTTTTCTGATTTTAATTAACATATATTCTATATATATATATATTTGATGATGACTTAAGATTTAATATAGTTCTACACTGTCGCATGCTTACAACAACCAAATTAAGTAACACATCCACTATCGCAGAGTTCCCATTTTTGGTGTGTGATGAGAATACTTAAGATCTACTCTTTCAGCAAATCTCAAGTATACAGTAATATGATTAACTATAATCACTATGCTGTACATTAAAATTCCCCAGAATTTACTCATCTCATAACTGGTCAAAGAGTACAAACTTTCATTTGTAGTATGATATTTTTATCTTTATTAAATCACTTCAAATCAACTCACCTTGAATTTCAGTAAAGTAGCTCACTATTACTACTTTTAAAATATTTATACAGTCTTTGTTATGCTCTCACCCCTTTTTTAATAGCTTAAGCTCTGTATTTATTTATTAAAATTATAAACTCTTATATAACTTTGATATTATAGTAAATCTACCAGTAACTTAAGTAGCACTTTTATCTGTACTTATGGAAATAGCCTTATTCTATTTTCTGCATATGAATTTATTCCCTAAAGGTTTATTATTTTCTTAGAAAAGAAATGTCTTATGCTTCAGGCAATATTGACATCCAGTTTTTTAACTGATTTTCAGTTGCTAATATGAAAAAATGTCTTTTTCTTTTTTTATTTTTTTTTTATTTTTTATTTTTTTTTAAGATTTATTTATTTGTCAGAGAGAGAGCGAGCGAGAGCGAGCAAAGGCAGACACAGTGGAAGGCAGAGTCAGAGGGAGAAGCAGGCTCCCTGCGGAGCAAGGAGCCCGATGTGGGACTCGATCCCAGGACGTTGGGATCATGACCTGAGCCGAAGGCAGCGGCTTAACCCACTGAGCCACCCAGGCGTCCCGTTTTTCTTTTTTTAATAAATAGTTTATTTGTTTATTTTAGAGAGGAAAAGAACACATGTGTGAGCAAGTGGCTGGGGTGGGGAGCAGAGGGGAAGGGAATGAGAATCTGAAGCTGACTCTGCACTGAGAACAGAGTCCTAAGCAGGTGTGGGCTTGGTCCCAAGACCATGAGATCATGACCTGAGCCAAAACCAGGAATTGGATGCTTAACCCACTGAGCCACCTAGTCGCCTCTAAAAAAATGTTATTTTATTTTGTATTTTTCAGTTTTTCTTATTCAAATATTATAGCATGGACTTTTGAGGACAAAAATTAAGTCATGTAACAGATCCAAGTACATTTCTACCTCTTTTTACTCTTATATAATTAAACTTCATGCTATAACAATTTTACAAATTATCTTATATAAATAACTAAATAAATTCACATTTTATTCTTTCCCTGTACTTTTACTTGTTTTGAGTTTCTCCTGAAATTACTATTTCCAGTATTTTTACTATTTACAGTGTTTAGAGTGATTATAAGAATACTCTTTTTTGTTTTAAGAATTCTATACAAATAAATGATTTCATGTTTTTTGTCTTATTTAAATTCCAATTAGTTAATATACAGTGTGATGTTCGTTTCAGGTAAACAATTTACTGATTCAACACTTACATACAACAATTTATACTCTATCTTATTAATAAAGACATTCCAAATTGTTGATTATATTAAAAATAGTAATTTGGGGTGCCTGGGTGGCTCAGTGGGTTAAAGCTTCTGCCTTTGGCTCAGGTCAGGATCCCAGGGTCCTGGAATTGAGCCCAGCATAGGGCTCTCCGCTCAGCAGGGAGTCTGCTTCCTCTACTCTCTCTGCCTGCCTCTCTGCCTACTTCTGATCTCTGTCAAATAAATAAATAAAAATCTTTTAAAAAAGTAATTTATATTAGTAAGAATAGTTAATATTTTCTATAAGCTTATTATTTACCAATACAATTTTTTTTAAGATTTTTTATTTATTTATTTGACAGACAGAGATCACAAGTAGGCAGAGAGGCAGGCAGAGAGAAAGGGAGGAAGCAGGCTCCCTGCAGAGCAGAGATCCCAATGCTGGGTTCCATCCCAGGACCCTGAGATTATGACCTGAGCCAAAGGCAGAAGCTTTAACCCACTGAGCCACACAGACACCCAGGCGCCCCTACCAATACAATTTTAAATGCTTGACATACCAATACAAATTTAAATGCTTGACAATTTTAAATGCTTGACAATACTTTCTGGGGTGGTGGTAATATAATTAGTTCTGTTTTACAAATGAAGTAACTGAGACACAGAAAGTTTATTCATTTATCCAAGGTTACACAATGAAATGATAGAGACAGAATTTAAATTTGGGTGGTCTAATGACAGTCTATACTCTTTACCAGTATACTATTAATTGTGAAAAAATGTTGCCACCATAAAACACTTGTTAAAGCTCTATTGAGATAATTATATGATTTTTGCAATTTCTCCTATGTAATTACATGCATTTAGAGTTTATCCTATGTTATGAATGACTTGCATTTTTAGAACAAGCCAGGATTAGAATTTTTTTCTTGAAACACAGCAGACCTATGCTCCCTAAGTGGAATCTTATAAAGGGTAACTGAAAACTGGAAGTGCATGGGGTTTTGAGCCATGGCTCACCAGTGTATGCTCTGGGCACACACAAAATCAAAAAGAATGTCTATTAAGCTTACCAGTGAACTATTGCTATAAACCATTGTTTAAAAGTAGTGTCACTCATCACTCTGTTAATGTGTAGAGATATCACTGTTATTCTTTTAGTAGAAACTATTTCTACTTTTCATTTTATTTGTTTCATGGGCTGAATTTTCAGTATCTGAAATTAGCTAAATAACAAAAGTGTTACAAACACTCAAGTGATTATCCAGGTGAACACTTTTCTCTCCAAACATATAGCCCTGGGGTTTATTTATTTATTTACTCAAAAATATTTTTAGAGCTTTGCAACAATAAAATATTGTTCAGCTTTTATTTATCAGGGTAAATATATCCAAATAACCATTGTATGATGCAAAAAAAAAATACTAGAGGTGAGAAAAGAATATTCCATCTTATTGTTAAAAATTAAATTTAACTGAATAAATTTGAAGATTTAATTGATCTCATTAAGCCATCCATAAATCAGGGAACATCTAATCTAGCAAGGAGAGAGGAGCTCCAGAAGTTGTACAAAATGATTTTTTTATAGGAAGGAGATGTGTGAGACTTCTATTAGCAAAGAAAAAGTAAAGATTGCTTCAGGAAAGGTCACCTTCCCTTGGGGACAGAGAGGGGGTCTTATGAGGTAGATTACCTCAGCTTCCTTTGGCGATGGGACATGAGAGGGACATGCGGAGGAAAGGAAGGGAGCAGGACAAGGAGAGGGAGATGTTCCAACTTTCAGCTAACCCAGAACCAGACTAGAAGAAGAAAATAGAAGATCTGGTTGCAAATAAAGCTATTTTTTCTTTCTCTGCCATATATTAAATACATACTGACTAATACTTAATGGAGATCAAAACATGACTAACTTATCATTTTTATTTCATGGTCATTTCAAAATCTTCCGATTTTTTTAAGAGGGTTTCTAAAGAAAATTTGAAAAACCTAGAGATTTGCACTGAAATGGTATGGTGACAAAGTAATTCATTAATTTCAAAATTACTGTAATCATTTTCTGAGTAAAGCAATCAAACTTATAAAGCCATCCTCCCTCTTAAAGTTAAAACCTAAATCATCTCACATTTTTCTAAAGATTTATTTATTTGACAGAGAGAGAGAGAGAGAGAGAGAGGCAGACAGACAGACAGACAGCAAGAAAGCGAACACAAGAAGTGGGACTGGGAAAGGAAGAAGCAGGCTTCCTGCCCAGCAGAGAGTCCAATGTGGGGCTTGATCCCAGGACCCTGGGATCATGACTTGAGCTGAAGGCAGACACTTAACAACTGTGCCACCCAGGCGCCCCTCATCTCACATTTTAAGTTAAAAAAACAAAAAACAAAAAACATTCTTCGGTCACAAGTAGCTTCTATTATACACTAATGCTGAATAAATATGGGGTAAAAATATTTGAAAGTTGCAGGCCTCCTTTACTTCATGGAATCAGAAATGAATTAACCATAGGCATGGAAAGGTTCTAATTTGGTATTAAAAATGAAATACTATAATACGAACCCTCATACATAAATATAGACAGATAATCAAAACTCAGCAAATCTTAAAGAAAATCAACCTCTTGAAGAAGAGGACTGAATTCCACAAGGAGAAAAAAAAGTCCTTTTGGGAAACAGAACTATTTTGGAGCAAGTATAATAGTTTGAGAAAGAGTTAAGTAGGGGCATAATGTCCAACAAAAAGAACAAACTGTTGGGCAAAAACAAATGTTGACAAGGACACAAATTAAAAACTGGGATTCTAGGGCACCTGGGTGGCTCAGTCTGTTAATAATCTGCCTTTGGCTCAGGTCATGATCCCAGGGTCTTGGGATGGAGCTCCACATCCCACTCCCGGCTGTAAGGAGAGCCTGCTTCTCCCTCTCCCTCTGCCTACAGCTCCCCCTGCTTGTGCTCTCTCTCTGTCAAATAGATAAATAAAATCTTAAAAAGACAAAATGAAACAAAACTGGGGTTCTAGGAAATTAAAATCTAATTACAAATTTTAAAAGGAAATTCAAGGGCACCTGTGTGGCTCAGTTGGTTAACCAGCCAATTCTTGATTCCCATTCAGGTTGAGATCTTAGGATCCTGGGATTGAGTTGCACCTCAGGCTCTGCCTGGAGAAGTCTGCTGGAGATTCTCTCTTCCTTGGCCTTTCCTCCCTCCCACCTGTGCCCCTTACCCCCACCCCCACTCACACGCACTCTCTTTCTCTTTTAAATAAATAAATCAATAAATCTTAAAAAAAAAATTCAACAGATGAATTGAATGACACAGTTGATGATTTTGTTAGTGAGCCAAATAATAGAATCAAATAATTATCAAGATTACATTGCAAATGACAAATAAAATGTCATTGAAAAGAGATGCAGAAGTTACATAAGGAAAGAATGGAAGAAAAAGGCGCAAGTAAGAAAAGAAATAGCTATGTCCCAGAAATGACAAAAGTTATTCGTTCTATGATTGAACAAGTTCACTGAATTGTTAAACAGCATTAATTAGTCATATTCTGGTGAATTTTCAGAACAACTTGAATAAAAAAAAAATCTAGAATTCTCCTGAGGGGCGAAAGATCGTATTACCTACATAGAAAAGAGAATAATTTGTCATTCTTTTTTTTAATATTTTATTTATTTATTTGACAGACAGAGATCACAAGCAGGCAGAGAGGCAGGCAGAGAGAGAGAGAAGAGGAAGCAGGCTCCCTGGGATCATGGGTCAGCCGAAGGCAGAGGCTCTAACCCACTGAGCCACCCAGGTGCCCTAATTTGTTATTCTTATCAGTAAATTTAGTACCAGAAATTCTTTCTTATAAACAAGAGAAAAGCAAAAAGAAATTTATAAACACATGCATCAGAAATTCCTATCAACAAATTTAGTACCAGAAATCAAGGAAGCAATGTTTTAAAAATTCTGAGTGAATATGACTTTGAAGTGCTAATTCTTTACTGTTACAAATTAGCATTGAGTTGTGTTGGTAATTTAAAGTCATTTTTAGGCATAAAATGACTGAGAGTTTTGCCTCACAAATTCTTTCAGCAAGAATTTCTTAGGGGTAGCTATAGGAAAACAAAACATTAATACAAGAAAGAGAAAATTAAGACATAAAATGGAAGTGTGAAGCAAATAAATGGGTAAAAAGTTATTTAATTTTTAAGTTAAATGCAGTGAGATCAAAAACAAATGTTGAGAAATTATTCTGAATCTATAGGCAAAAGGTATAGAAGTTATACACTTATGAGTTAGAGAATGTACCGTAAAGTTGATGGGTTGTAATGAAATAGGAAGGAACAGGTATTTTGCATAAGCTATATTTCCTAAGTAGAAGTGATGAATTAAAAACAAAAGCTAGTGTTTATTTTAATGCTTACTACATGCCAAGCACTATCTATATTAAGTCTTTTAAAATACATTATGCTATGTATATCTAACTTTTCTAAGATTCTAGCAATAGTGCCTTCATTTTTCAAAATTTTTTTTTCATTTTTCAAAAATTTTTTAAAGGAAAAAGAGATGAATGAAGGAAACTGCTGTTGGTAACATAGCTGAGATGTGACGGAGCCTGGACTCAAGCTCACAAAGTCAAAATCTAAAGCCACTATTTTCAACTACTATGTATACTGCTCCTTGGAGAAAAGGTGGAGTACAGAGAGTCAAATACCCAAATGCTGATGAACAGATTATGGAGAATCCTCTCAGAAAATAAGAAGTCAATTCATGAGATGAGTTGAGTAACAATAAAAGTGAAACTCTTGAGAAAAGACCACACATGATTGAAGATCTACACACTTTCAGAGAAGTCAAAATTACAGCCATCCTGTGGGCTGCCAGGAATGCCTTCCATGTCCATTTCCAAGTCCATCGTGATAACGGCTGTTCCTACTGGTAAGGATTTCCTGTGTTCTTACATGGCCAAGTACTGTGGCTAAGATTTCTTTGTTCTCTACTATCACATGTATTCTTATAAAACTACTAAATTGCAGCTCTGTGAGGAAAAGAAGCATTTTCTTTAACTCACCCAGAACTTATCCAGAACTGTGTCTGGCTCAAAACAGATATGCAATAAACATTTGTTGAATGAATGAATGAATGAATGAATGAATGAATAAATGATAAATAAACAATAATAAACAATAATTATTTATAAATAAATAATAAATAAACAAATCTAGCAATATTTATTGACTGTTTAATACGAGCCAGGTACTGTTCTAAATACTGAGTACACAGCTGTGAACAAACCAGAAGGAAATCTATCCTTGCCATCATGGAGTTTATATTCCAGGGAGGGAGATGGATCATAAGCAAAGTAAATATATAAAGTGTACTGTATATTTGGACAGTAATAAGAGGGGGGGGGAAGCAAACCAGGGAATAGAAATAAGAATCTGGGGAGGGATGTGTTTGTTGAAACTTGAGAAATGATGATCAGGGAAGGCCTCGTTGACATTTGAGTAAGAGGCTAGAGATGGTGACGGAGTGAGCCATGTAGATAGAGGGAGGAAGAACATTGCCAACAGGGTAGAACAAGTGTAAAGATACTGAAGTGGGAAGGTGTTGGTGTGTTTAAGGAAGCCAGTGCTGCTAGAGCAGAGGGAGAGGCAGAAAAAGCAACAGGAGATGAGTTAGAATTAACAGATTTGCTCTGAGTAAGAGGGAAAGCTAGCAGAAGGATTTGATGTGGACAATTCAGGATTTGATCAGACTTGCTTTTTAACAGAATCACTCTAGGTTCTAGAATATAGCCTGCTAGAGGGCAAGGGTAGAGGGAGTTCTGTCACTAATCCAGGTGGAAAAACTAGAGTAGAAGTAATGGTGAGAAGTGGTCGTATTCAGTATATATTTTTGAAGCCAAAGTCATCAGGTTCTGATGGACTGGAGGTGGTGTGTCAAGGAAGAGGAATTTAGAGTGACTCCAAAGTCTTTGAGCTGAGCAGATGGCAGAGTTGGGGAAGATGTGGAGAAATAGTTTGGGAAAGGGGGTTTGTGACCGGAGTCGGTTCTGGATAAGCTAAATTGGATATAGAGTTGCCCCTTGCACAAAGATTAGGGGCTCAGACTCCCATATGGTCAAAATCCACATGTAACTTTGACTCCTTTAAAACTTAATTACTAATAGCCTACTATTAACCAAAATCTTATTGATAACATAAAGCCGATTAATACATATTTTGTATGTGTATTACATACTATGTTCTTACAATAGGGTAAGCTGGATAAAAGAATATTTTATTAAGAAAATCATAAGGGAAAGGAAATATATTTGTAGTACTGTAACATATTTATCAACATAAATCTGCTTACAAATTGATCTCTGCAGTCCAAATCCATGTTCCTCAAAGGTCAACAATAATGGACAACCCCATGTAAAAGGAGAATTCTTGACTAGAGATTAAAAAATTTGAAAACTATCAGCCTTAATTTCATGTCCTCCCAAATATGTTGAAGCCCTACCCTCAATGACTTCATTTGGAGATAGACCCTTTAAAGAGATAATTAAAGTTAAATGAGGTTGTAAGAATGTGGAACTAATTCCAATATGACTGATATCCTAGAAGAAGAAGAGACACCAGGAGTATCTGAACACAGAGGAATGGCCATGTGAGGACAGAGCAAGAATGAGGCCACTTGTAAGCCAAGGAGAGAGGCCACAGGAGAAATCAAATCTGCCCCCACCTGGATCTTGGGCTTTCAGCTTTCAGAACCATGAGAAACTCAATTTCTGTTTAAGCCCCCTGATCTGTGATATTTCGTTATGGCAGCCCTCCCATGCTACTAACAGTATTTAATGCTATGGACTACATAATTTCACCAATATTGTGGGTATAGGTAGAAAAGAAGAAATCCAAGGTGCCCTGGGGTTTTTCAGTCTTTTGAGGTTGGGGTAGATAGAAAGGAACTAGAAAATGAAGCTAAGAAAAATAGCAGATAGGAAGAAAACCAGGAGAGGGTAGTTTCCTGAAAGCTAGGGGAAGAAAGTATGTCAAGGAAAAGGAAATGAACAATTATGGTAGCAGTTACCTCAGATAGGTCAACCAATATGAGGACACAGAGAAACTTCCATTAGGCAGATGAGAAATGCATTATTTTTTCCCAAATTCATGAATTTTGGGTGTTTCAGTTTTAAGTGACTGTGATTCAATTTCATTAAGATTTTTAAGTTAAACTAATAACAGAATGGAAGATCTTAAAAGCTTATTTTCAGAGAAAATCAGTTTTCCTTTTTAATGGTTAGTGATATATATATATATATATTTCATAAATTATCAGGAATAAGTCAAAAGATGAAAACAAATACATTGTAAAATTTCAGTATTATCACATTATTTTGGGGGGCATTTATTTTATTGTCAAGAGCCACAAACATTAAAATTCATTGATTAAGTAGGTGAAAAGACATACAAATGGCTAACAGACACATAAAAAAATGTTCATCATCACTAACCATCAGGGAAATTCAAATCAAAACCACATTGACATACCATTTATACCAGTTAGAATGGCAAAAATTGACAAAGCGAGAAACAAAAAATGTTGGAGAGGCTGTGGAGAAAGGGGAACCCTCTTACACAATTGGTGGGAAAACAAGTTGGTATAACCACTCTGGAAAAGAGTGTGGAGGTTCCTCAAAAAATTAAAAATAGAGTTACCCTATGGCCTAGTAATTGCTAGGGGTAAATTGGGTATTTACCCAAAAATACAGATGTAGTGAAAAGAAAGGCCATCTGTACCCCGATGTTCATAGAGCAATGTCCACAATAACTGAACTCTGGAAAGAGCCGAGATGCCCTTCAGCAGACAAATGGATAAAGAAGATGTGGTCCATATATACAATGGAATATTACTCAGTCATCAGAAAGGATGAATATCCAACTTCTGTATCAACATGGATGGGATTGGAGGAGATTATGCTGAGTGTAAGAAGTCAAGCTGAGAAAGTCAATTATCCTATGGTTTCACTTACTTGTGGAACATAAAGAATAGCATGGAGGACATAAGGAGAAGGAAGGGGAAAATGAAGCGGGGGGATGCGAGTGGGAGAAAAACCATGCAAGACTACAGACTCTGAGAAACAAACTTAGGGTTTTAGAGGGGATGGGTGTGGGGGATGGTTCAGCTCAGTGAGGGGTATTAATGAGGGCATTTAATGCATGGAGCACTGGGTGTCACACAGAAACAATGAATCATGAAATACTACTTCAAAAACTAATGAAGTACTATATGGTGACTAACATAACATAAAAAAATAAAGAAGAAAAGGCAACAAATATTTATAAAAAGGAAAAATTAAATAAAAATATGGGCAAACATTTAAAAAATTGGTAAGAGACTCAAGTTTGGAAAAGCCAATAATTGAAATCAGGGCTCAACAACAAATTAATTATTTGAGTTGTCGGAGAAAATAATCAGTTATTTCAACCAATGTTGAACTTCCTTAGCAATCTGTAGATAAATACACACAGGGCTCCAAAACAGTGTTAATTAGCAGTGTGCAAAATTTTGATTGAGAGATTAGTCATGTGATAGTCAAAAAACAATCATGATGAAAATATTAAGCCTTGAAAAGTATCTTGTCAATATTCCACAGTAAGTGGTTAAAAAGAAGCCTATGTGTGTGTGTGTGTAATAAATTGTTAGATTGTAAAGATAATGATTATTATTATTTGCTGTTTAAAACTACTCTTTCCTATTTTACTTATTCCTATTTGTTTTCACTTGTTTCTTACTGTTTCTTTGGGCTTCGCCCTTAGCAGTCTTCCTACAGTATTTGTCACAGCATAATTCACCTGGAAGTCTGTTTCATCTTTTCTCAATATTTCTCTGGTTATACTGCATGCAGTACTCAGTTAAGAAAATATTCTGTGGGGCACCTGGGTGGCTCAGTGGGTTAAAGCCTCTGCCATCAGCTCAGGTCATGATCCCAGGGTCCTGGGATCGAGCCCCACATCGGGCTCTCTGCTCAGTGGAGAGCCTGCTTCTCCCTCTCTCTCTGTCTGCCTCTCTGCCTACTTGTGATCTCAGTCTGTCAAATAAATAAATAAAATCTTTTTTTTAAGAAAAGAAAATATTTTGTTGAAGAGGGTGTGTGCTATGGTGAGTGCTGTGAATTGTGTAAGACTGATGATTCACAGACTTGTGGCCCTGAAGCAAATAATATATTATATGTTATTTTAAAACTCAAAGAAAATAACCACTTTTAATTTGCTTAGGAGTTTGATTAAATACATGAAGAATGGGACCATCAGCCAAGTATTATACGAAAGTATCACTGAAGGTGTGCTTAATGTCACATAGTTGCCACAGTCATAATTCTTTTCTCAGATAGTTATGTCATATCAAAAGCATGATGCCAAACACTCACTAAATCTTACCACTAGCAAGGAATTTAACAATCTGGCCCAACACTCTCTTTTTAAAGTGAGAAATAGTGAGATACATAGAAACCTTATGATATGCAGAAAGTTACACATCTAGAAAATTACAGACCTTGAATTACTTCTAGGTCAGTTAACCAAAACATCATTCTTTCCAAACAACTCATTATCCCTTTCTCCAGTCAAAAAAACAGTATTAATCCTCACATTCTCAAATTCTGCTTTCAAAGCAGTCCATGCAATTTACTAAAAACTTAATTTTATAATAATAATAGGTTGGATATTTCAGCCCCCAGCTCAAAAATTGATTCTACTCTCATTTCAACCAATGAACATCATTTTGTTCATTAAATTGTCTGCATAATAGAAATTTTGTCATCTAGGGAAGATGAAGAACATTTCTGGATTTGATTTTCCTTTTTTTCAGAAAATTATTAAGCAATTTTGTAATTCACTGAAGTGTCAGTATGTCACTTAAGTGATCAACTCGAAGATTATGGTTTTCCAGAAATTTCTATTAAATCATTTTTAAAAGAGCTTGAACATTTTTAATGATGGGAAAGAAAAAATAATTGAAATAACAAGCTTAGATTTTCACTAACCAACCAAGAATATGAATTTTTATAAGGCAAAATATGAAGCATTTTTAAAGAATCTTTGGTTTTATAGCCTGGTTCATATTTTTTTGAAGGCAATATGCTATACTTAGGGACATAGGGAACCATGACCCTATCTCTTAGATTATTTCTGTTATTTTTTTCTTCATTGAACCCCTTCCCTATTACCATGTCCTTGATATTTAAAATGCTGAACTACTTCCATTTTCTGTGTAATCAGGAACAACCCTTTTAAATGCTGAATTCTGTTTCCGCGGTACTTCTCTGCCCATTTCATCCCTAAGAATTTCAAAGTCTAATTCTTCCTAATACTCCTACTGCTGCAGCATTTAGTTAAAAACTCTATTCAAACACTCTCTCCATAGTTCTATAGTTAGCTGGATGTGTATTTTCCCTGCTAGACTGTGTCCGTTAAGAATGATAATCTGTAATAGAAAATACCAAAAATCCTGGTACACTGTAGATCAAACATATGTCCTAAATAAATGAAGAATGGAATGAATTAAGATATACAAGGGCTGTATGAATGGACAGAAAAAATTCAATATATATTCTTATTAATAGAAAGAGAACACATATTGCAAAACTAGCTCGTGCCTATTCACTGTTTATGTAGTGGTATATGGATATACAGTGGTATATGGATAAATCTCAACAAAGGAAAGCAGGCAATTAATGGCAATACCTTCTAATTAATGCTCTGAAACCAATTGGTGTCAATTTTGCATCTCAGTAACTCCCTTGCAGTTAGAGTGTCTGTATGACATGTTCCAAGCAAACAAATGTCAAAAGAAATATTATGGGTCATTTTTTGGCCAAGATGGTTAAATATCTACTGTGTTTTCCCTTTTCTCTTTTTCCTACTTCAGTGAGGCTAAGACAGACAGAAAGCTAAGACAGAGAACTAGGTGATGGAAGAATCTCAGATCCCCGAGTCAGCAGTTGGAGGAAATCTACTCAGGATTTTATATGAATAAACAACATTGGACTTTACAGGAGGGAGAATAAACCTTTATCTCACTAAGCTGTTTGTTGTTTGTTATGGGAGTGAGAGTTAATTACCATGACAGTGTATAAAAACGAATAATCTCCAGGCATCTGCATGGCTCAGTGGCTCAGTGGGTTAAAGCCTCTGCCTTTAGCTCAGGTCATGGTCTCAGGGTCCTGGGATCGAGCCCCGCATCAGGCTCTCTGCTCGGCGGGCAGCCTGCTTCCCGCTCTCTCTCTGCCTGCCTCTCTGCTTACTTGTGATCTCTCTCTCCCTCTCTCTCTGTCAATTAATTAATTAATTAATTAATTAAAAATTTAAAAATTAATAAAATACAATCTTAAGAACAATGTATAATATAAAAAAGCAAATTGCATGATGATACTATATAGGAAAATACTAAAAGCATGATAAATAATGTTATTTACTTTGTATAGTTATGTAACAAAAACACATAAATGTGCAGGAAAAGAGAGCTACAAAATTCAATGTGATGGCTACTTTTAAAGTACTCTGCGTTGTGGTGGAGTACTCTGGAAGTTTCAATTGTATCCGTAATGCTCTGTTTTTATTAAATTCTGAATCAATTTTGACAAAATGTTAGAATTAAATTGAGTGGAGTGTGAAGCTCCTGGATGTTAAGTCACTCTTGGTTGTTAGGTTTTCTTCCCCCTTAAGTCAAGCAGAGAGTCAATTATCACATGGTCTCACTTATTTGTGGAGCATAAGGAATAACATGGAGGACATGGGGAGATGGAGAGGAAAAGTGAGTTGGGGGAAATTGGATAGGGAGGCGAACCACGAGAGACTGTGGACTCTGAAAAACAATTAGAGGGTTTTGGAGGGGCTGGGGGTGGGAGGCTGGGTGAGCCTGGTTTGTGGGTATTATGGAGGGCACGAATTGCAGGGAGCAAAGGGTGCGGTGCATAAACAATGAATTCTGGAACACTGAAAAGAAATTAAAAATTTTAAAGTCAACTTAGAATGACTAGGAGGAGGTTAGGTAGAAGTTAATAAATTGTGAGTAGTTTATGTATATTCATCAAATTTGTGTATATTCATCAAACTCCTAGAATTAGATGAAGCACAAATCATAAAACCTGAAAAATAGAAGTCTTTCTCCTTTGCCAAGAAATGCATTTTACTTGGAGGGTATAAACTTATGGGCTGCCCCAGAGTTAGAATGGTTGGGAAAATACAAAGTGAAGCAGGGATTGGTCAAATTCATAAACCCCCACAAGCTGGAACGTATTCACCATGGAGCACAGGTACGCGAGCCCACAAACAGATCTCCCTGGAAACAGTCTGGTCCCTGCATCTGTTAATGTCTCTGCTTTCCAGGCAAGCATGGCCAGTTGGCCCAACCTCTGACCTTGCTCTCAGGATTCCCGCACCTAGTTTTCAGCCCTAGGCAAGCAGAACACAATGCAGACTTCCTTGGCTTGTCCCCACCTCTGTCTTCTTGCCAGTTTTCTCAGTATTTGCTGCCTAGGCAGTTCGTAGCTGGGCTCCGTGCCTATCGCAGCCCCCTCGGTCTAGCTGCAGGCTCATGTGCGTCTGCACAGTCATGCAGCAAAGAAGTACCCTGATTGCATCTCTCAATACATTCCTGCAGCAGCGATGATAAAGGGAGGTCTTGGGCAAAACTGTGTTGGTTCACAAGCTGGCTCCCTTCCTGGGTAGCAGAAAGATAAACAGAACTCCCCAGCCACTGGCCAGAATTTTAAAAGATTATACAGAAGCCTTACCTGGATTCAGTCAGTATTGAGTACAGAGGGTCCCCACAATGCCTTGCTCTCTTAAGGTTAGTGGCTCATCGTGTGAGCATGATGCATGGAAAGTAATTCCAAAGACAGGGGTGGAGTGAGGAACCTCTGATGGCCTTGGTCCATTTCATAGGTCAGTTGGTGGCCATGTCTTCTTGATGACCGCCCCAACAAATTGGAAAGTCTTTCAAATTTGTCTCTGGGCCTCCCACATCCTCTTTTGCTAACTGCCCCCACTCGGTTGCATTTCATTTTTTAGGTACCTTGACCTTTGAACTTCATCCACCCTTGAACTGCAAATTGTCTATAATGCTCTCATTTTTACTTTGACTAAAACTTATTCTCACCAATGGGTTAACTTCCTAATGTTGTAACACTCTTAAGCTTTTTGCCTCCAGCTGTGGAAAGACTTTCTCCTCACCAGTGGCAATGAGTTAAAAAAGTGTCAGGTTCAAAAATTTAATGCGTTAGTTATTAATATAGCTAACACTTCATTAGTGTTCACTGTGTTCCAGGGACTCTTTGAATTGCTTTAACATGTATTAACACATTTAATCCTCATTAACAATTCTATAAAATAGGCACTACCGTTGTCCTTATTTTGCAATGATGACAATGAAGTCCAGAGTAATAAAAAGATGTTTCCAAGGGCAAATAGCTAAGAAATGGGGTGGCTAGGTTTTGGAAGAGGTCAGAGCCAATAATATCCAGCTTTGGGGAAGAAGATAGAAGAACTTTGCTACATATTAAGGATAATGTGAGGATGACATGGCGGCTCCTGGATGACTCAGTTGGTTTAGCGTCTGCTTTCAGCTCAGGTCATGATCCTGGGGTCCTGGGATTCTGCTAAACAGGGAGTCTGCATCTCTCTCTTGCTCTGCACCCTGCCTCATGTGTATACATATATGCTCTCTTTATAAAATAAAATAAAATAAAATAAAATAAAATATGATAATAGCATGGTCATTTTACCACAATAAATGGTGTCAGGTAAATGAGCCAATATTTCAACTGATTATAGTTACTGGCACTAACAAAGTTTTCTCAGCATTGCTTACCATATTTCCTTCATTAGTATGCAACACCATAATTGCGATGCAATCATTAAGGGAACACCAGAATAGGAAACAAGGAATTGATCTAGGTAATTTTAAAGTTCTTTCTGCTCTAATACTCTATAAAAGGATCTAGTTAGTTTTTTGGCTTCATCTTATTATAGTTTGTTGCTCCAGGAACATGGTCATCTAATCACATCCTAAACATTTGAAAAAGAAAAAAAAGGAAAGAAAAGAAAGACTTAATTCCTAAGGTCCACTGTTCAGGGTCTTAATTTTGAGCCCCTTTCAACTGATTGTGAATTCAGTTGTGAGTCCTGACGCTCGTTGAAATAGTCATTCCATTTCAGACTTCATTGCTAATTCAGTTCTGGAAACAATAGTATGCTATTCAGATGGTACTCTGCTGGGGTCAAGTGGAAAGGGCGAAAAATAACAGCGTAGTAGGCAACAATGAGTTGGCAAATCCTAGAAGACACTGGTAGTGGAAACAGGCTTTGGGGCAGACATGGACAGAAAAAACAAAAACAAAAAGAGAATCAACCCAGATATGGGGCGGAGGAGATGGACATCAGGAAGTGATTATAATTACATTGTAATCAGAAAGTGTAACAAATGAATATCTGTGAGGACCGATACCAGCCATCTTCCTGAAATCTAACAACCAAGAACAGCACGCTCAGGCAGTTGATCAGGGCATGACCCTGTGAGGCTGAAGAATCGGCAGCAATTAGACACCCAAGATGACATATGGAGGGTTTTACCATGGAAATCTATGGGAAAGTGCAACCCAGGGATCATAAACAGGGAAAAGGTGCAACCCAGGAATCTGGAAGTTTTGCATAGGAGGATTCCACCAGTCCTAGGTAAAGAGAAGAACAATAGGACTCTAAGTTACCAGAGAGAGAGGCTGTGTTTCAGGGAGTTAAGTCCCAACTGGAGAGGACGTTCAAAACTATATATGTACCAAACTATATAAACTGCAAGAGTAAGCTGAAGTCTAGCCCCAGAGTGTTCTGATGATGCTGCTTAAATGGTCTTGCCTCGGATGCTTCCAAATGAGAGATTCGTGACATCATCAATACTTCCAGACCTGACACTTCTCTTTCTTCCTGGTCATCATTTGAGACACTGGCAAGAACCGATTTTTGTTACAGCCATTATGTCAGAGGCAGAGATATGAACCCGATGCTTGTGGGGTTCCGGGAAGGGAAATGCCAATGTGGTTCCTGCTACATTGCCTTGTTATTACCAAAGGGGGGGTCAAGACAGTGTGTTCCACTCATTGAGAAAGCTTCCTTGAATATGTACCAAAGCTTAGCTTGGCTGAGAATGTGGAACAGCACAGTCACATTTATCCAGAGATGAGCAGAAGCCTGGTTAAAATGTCAACTGTGGCAGGAAGGAATTCTTAGTTTATCTGCAAGGGCTTGGGCAGCCCATCTAAATGCCTTGTTTTGAAAACTGCTTGGCAGAGTTTTTCAAAAGAAAGCTTTTAAAGTATACACATCCATTTTTAGAAATCTACTGAATTTGGATAAAATCTGCAGTTGCTTTCTAAATGGGGGCCATCGCCCTCTCTTGGTTTTACTTTCTTTTTGGTCCAGTCTAGAGACCACCCATCCTATGCTACATCAACCACTCTGTGGCCAATATATGAGGGTCTTGGTTCATTTGTTCTTGTCTATTGGACTAGCCCTGAAACTTCACTTCTAAATTTTAATTCTAGAGCACTATTGATGACAATCCTCAGTTACATGGGTTGGTATGCTTACAGGAATACAACCTCTAACCTCTAACCATCAGGATCCCTGGGGCCCCCCTTTTGTACTGTTGTATGTCTCTTGTCAATTATCTTAAGCATGATTTGTATAATCAGACTCATTAACTCTTCAACTCTTCAGGTTCTATTTTTTTCTTCTCCTTAAAAAAGTCAAAATTGATACTATTTTGAACACGTTAGGCTTAGTAAATGGTGTTGATTAATAGTGTCGAGTGCATTAATTTTAGCTATTATTTCTTAAAATTATATGAATAAACCTATTGAGAAAATATTTTATTATAGTGGTATTTTAAAAGTCCAGGTGTAAGAAAAAATATTTTGGTATGGCTGGGTGACTACGTTGGTTAGGCATCTGCCTTCAGCTCAGGTCATGATCCCCTGATCCTGGGATCCAGTCCCACACCGGGCTCCTTGCTCAGCAGGAAGCCTCCTTCTCCCTCTGCTTGCTTTGCTCCCAGCTTGTGCTCTCTTTCTCTGACAAATGAATAAATAAAATCCTAAAAAAAAGACAAAATATTTCTATTTTGTCCCAAATGATAGTCAATATCAGATGTTTAAAAAGTGATTTTTTAGATTCTACCATAAGCTTTCTACTCATTCTTCTTTTCTTTTCTTTCTTTCTTTCTCCCCCCCCCTTTTTTTTGGTACAATTTCATGGTTTTACAACTTATAATCTCAAATGTTCAAATGTACATTTCATGTTCAGAACACTATTAAGAACCAGTGTGACTATATAATCCCCTTGAATATCTCCTGGTCACTATCTCCAATTCCCTTTGCCCCCATGGAGGAACTGTGTGTAAATGAATGATACCACAACCCAGCATCGAGCTGGGTTGTCACCCAAAAATCTGGATGTCATTTTTTTTTGTCATCAAATGCAAACAATGCCTATCTTTTCAACTGCATATCTCTCTAGTCTTTCCATTTATTTCCAACCCCCATTTCCCTGCTACTATTCCAGTTCAGGCAACCATCCTCACCTATAATATTGTAAGCATTCCTGAACTGTCCTTCCTGCCTCTAGATTCTTCCTTACTCCAAACCATTCCTTTTTTTTTTTAACTTATTTTATTTAAATTTCATTAGTTAACATATAGTGTATCATGAGTCTCTAATGTAGAGTTCATTTATTCATCAGTTGCATGTAACACCCAGTGCTCATTACATCATGTGACCTCCTTAATGTTCATCACTCAGTTACCCCCGCCAGTATGTTTCCTATGAGTGAGTCTCTTACAGCACTCTAAACCATTCTTTACCCCGTCTCACTCCCTTCAACCCCATCACCACAGTTCCAGCCAGAATGACCTTTTTAAAATGCAAACTTGATCCTATCAGTCCTGAAATATATATCTTTTAATGTTCTTCCATTGCTTGGTTAGGATAAAAATGCTTCAGTAGTACAGCTTAAGCCTCTCCATGCCCTGAACCCCACCTACAGATCCGGCCACTTGTTCCATCTCTCTCTACTTCTCTCCATTCTCTAGAAGAGTATTCTGGTTATCTATTTGTTTTTAACTTCTATGAATTTTACAATGATCGACTGGTATAATTTCAATCCCTTCACATTTGTTTGGATCTGCTTTAAAACCCCAGCACATGGTCACTTAGGAGTAATGTTCTTAGGAGTAATGTTTCATATCATTTGAAAAGAATACATATTCTATAGTTCTGTCAATGTTTCCTACAGTGTTTTTTTTTTTTTTTTTTTTTTTTTTTTTTCCCCTGCTGAGCAAAGAGCCTGATGCGGGGCTCAATCCCAGGACCCTGAGGTCATGACCTGAGCCAAACCAGGTGCCCCTCTGTACTGTTTTTTTAAAGCTATGTATTGAGATGCAAACAAACTCAGAATTTTTATATTATTCTGGTAAGTTTGCATCTTTTTCAATGTGAAACAGTCACCTTTATCTGTAATAATGATTCTTGCACCTAAAATTACTTTATCTTATAACATGGGGTATAATTTTTCTTAAAATTATCTGTGTCCTTATATTTAAAGTTAGTCTCTTTTAAGTGATATAAACTGGAACTTTATTTTGTTATTCAGTCTGGCAATATTATCTTTCAATTGCAATATTTGCTTTCATATTTAATGTAAATATGGGAATATTTGGGTTTAAATCTATCATCTTACTACATTTTCTATTTGTCCCACTTATTCTGTGTTCCTGCTTGGGTTCACATATGGCAGAATTTTGTGTTACAAGCAAAGCAAAATATGTTGAAAACATGTTAGTTATTGAATCTTATGCCAAACCCACATAAAATGTGTTTCAATGCTTGGCTTCTATAATCCCTTATTTTAGAAATGGTTTGCTTAGAAGATAGATACTTTGTCATAATTCAAGTCATTGTAATCAAAAGCAAGTGAAGCAATTTGATTTTAGAGTAATTTTCTATTCATGATATGAGACAAATTATAGATATAATAGATATACCAGACTCACAAAAGGAAAGAGTTCTATCTTTATGATTATTATAGGGTATGTTTTTTTACGTCTTTCATTTTTTTTTGTTACTAAGAACTTTGTGGGAATATACACTTTGGAATAATGAAATAACATTATTTCCCAAGAGCCAGACTTTCTCAGTACAACATAATGAGGGGTCTGTCTGTGAATAGTAGGCAGTTTTATAAAATTTCTAAAAGCCAACCCCAACCTAAAGCCAGAGTCTATGGTCATAATTTGATAGGGAAGGAGAAAGGAAAAACACATTGATCATTGTAATTTTGTTGTAAAGAATTCAACTGAAGAAGATTCCATTCTCAAAGAACATCAAAATGAGACAGAAAAGTAGTTGGACGATATCAAGCAGAGGGGAAAGCAAAAGGCAATCATTGCATCTTTATTAGATGGCCTGAAAGAAACGCATCAAATGTATCCCCAAATCAGGTGATCCAGATTGCTAGTAAACTTTTTAAAAAGGGTGGGATGAAAGAAAACAAGAGTGAAAGAAGAGAACCTCTGCATTCGTAGAAAGGTGTTAAAATGCGGAGAGTTGGCTGTCAATTCCTTAGAGGGGAGGGCTAATAAATGACATGTAACTAAGCACCATGTGTAGCAGACAGCCTGCTTAGGTAAAGAGGTTTGGTAGTTTATTGTGGAGCCATTGGTTTCTAGCTTTGAAAAGCTTGCAGAGGGCAAAGTAATGTTCTCAGTGAGTGAAACAAATAAATAAATAAAAAGGACATCTTCGGTGCCTATAGCTTCAGAAAGCTATTACAAATTTGACTCTAGGATAAACTACTGGCAGTCTCTTTGAATACAGAAAAGTTTTCACTGCTTCACTATTATCTTTTGAATTCCTTCTTTTTTTAAAAAAAATTTATTTATTTGTTTGAGAGAGAGGGAGAGGGGCACAGGGAGAGAGAAAAGCAGGCTCACCCCTGAGCAGAGAGCATGACCTGGGGCTCAATCCCAGAACCCTAAGATCACAACCTGAGCTGAAGGCAGCCCTTAACTGACTGAGCCACCAGGCTTCCCTTCTCTTCAATTCCTATTTCTTTTAGTATCAAAGGATTCCTTTTGAGATATTGTATTTGAACCACAAATTTGCTGCATTTTTCAGCATTCCCTGAAAGTTAAAATCTTACTGGATGGTTTCTTCACCAAGAACCACATTCATTCATTCATTAATTCATTCATTCATTCTCAGGAGAGTTTCTGCATGTGGGACATTAACCCTGGGACCCACAAAGCCTGGTTGGGTTTGACCTCAGACCAGGCACGCCCTTAGCTTACACACCCTCTAGTTTGGTGACTGCCCAGCACGTACTCTGTATATTTATGCCCTAGCAGAAATTACAAACACGACATGCCAGAGACCTGTGGAATTGCCAAAATGATAAATCTATAAATGTTCAGACTGTAAATGCCAAAAGCCTTTTTTCTCCTAGAAGTATAATTTCTAATGCTAAAAAAGCTGGATGATATGGGATCAAATACACATTCCCAGAAAAAAACTGGTTCTGGATTTTGGCCAGCATATCTTATTAAAAAGACATTCTAAGATACTGTGTCATCTGTTCTTACAGGGGTATCACATGGGTTTGGCCTCAACTTAGAGTAGGCTGTTAAAAAACAAAGTGTGTTTGGAGCATCTCAAAAACCTTCTACTCAGGCCTAGAGTATATTTCATAATAGCAAAACGTTCCAGAAATTATATCCAGGAGTCTATCTTTTTTGTCAAAAATATTAATAATGCTGCCTTGTTGCCCATTGTGCTCATAATCTTGGCATGTATGCCTTATTATTTTTTAAGGTAAATTCCTAGACCCATAGACATAAAATTTAAGCACTTAAAATTTTTAAATATATCGCTGATAACATAACTAGTGATTTCCTAACTTGCCTGTAACTATACGTAGGCTGGGTCAAGGATCAAGTATAGAATTAAGAGTCATAAAAAGGCTTTTAATTTTTAGACTTCAGGTCCATTGCCTGCACTTAAGTTTTCTCCTAAGGGTAGTTGGGGCTTAGCCAGGAGAATAAAAATCTCAGTGATGGAGAATCGGAAGACAGGGATTCAAATCCTGAGTCTAGCAATTAATTGCAGAAACTTGGGAAAGTCATGTATTCTGTTTGAACCTCAGTCTCATACATAAAATTATGTGGCAGAACTAGATGATTTCCCCGGTTCTATTTTGGCTTTGCAATTCTGTGATGGAAGTGGGAAATTTAAAAGGTCAATATGGACATTTACTTTCTCTAAAGTCTAACTCTGTCCTTGCTTTACTGTCTGTTAAGCTTGAAATGTCAGAGGTTTCCTTTAGTTTAAATTTCTTAAATAACAATGAATTTCATAGGCTAATTCCTTACATAAATATAAATTAAATGCTTAGAACTTGGGTCTTACGAGAATACGTAAGGCACCACCTCTACACTTAAGAAACTCAGAGAGGCATGAAAAGAAGCCATTCCACAAATGATCAGCAGACAGGCATTAACAGTCTTCAGAGATAGTTAGAAGAACCCTTAGTCAGGAGACCACAGACAAGACTTCTCAAGTGAGGCACCATTTAAGCTAAAATTTTAAAGGTATATAAATGTTTGTCAGGTCGATAAAATGGAAAAGAGAATTTCTTTGACAGGTGTCCTATGAATTTACATGGATGACTGAAGATTCAGTAAGAACAGAAAAAATGGTTACATCTAATATATCACTAGAAGAAAATACCGCATTTTCTGTCATACAGCAAATAGGTGTGATTTGAAAGTCTCATGCTATTCATAAGTCATTTTCACCAGATATTCAACTTTTCTCCACTGTAACTTGTTTACAAAACAACTTTTTATGATATACTTTTTTATTATACGAGAAGTCTCAGATCCTTCTTTGGTCTTTATCCTCATGCATTTTTTTTTTAATTTTTTATTTTTTTATAAACATATATTTTTATCCCCAGGGGTACAGGTCTGTGAATCACCAGGTTTACACACTTCACAGCACTCACCAAATCACATACCCTCCCCAATGTCCATACAACATGGATGGAACTAGAGCGTATCCTCATGCATTTTTAATATTCATCAATGATACTGAGGTTCTTCTCTCTATTCTTTAAGGATGATACTCGGTTTCTTTGACTTTCTTTTAAAGTTACATTTAATGCCACTCCATACAGTAGCCACCAGATGGTAATGAAGAGCAGTCTGGCTTCACAGTCTTCTGAGGACCAAATATATCACCACTGTGCCCCCTGAGGCTTCACAGGTTTGTATGGAAAATTCAGTTCCAAACATTGTGTTGGTCTGATAGCAGGCCACTGTAAATCTGTGATATTTTGACAATTTACTTTGTGAGAACATTATTTGTATGTTAAGTTCTGTATTAAGGATTTTAAAGTACTAAAAAAGACATGTAGATACATTATATACTTTTCTTTAAAGCTTTTTGTTTTAGTTTATGCTTTCCTTTAAATGGTTCTGTTATTTAAAAAATTTGAAAGACCGGAATATTTGTGTCTACAATTAGTGAAAATTAATATATTTTCAGGTTTACTTTTTTCTTCTGTTTATTAACATATTTGAAGTAAGACTCTCTTTATATCACTAGTAAAAAAAATTGATAAAATTAAAGTGTCCAATGTAAATATATGCAACAAAATTACATGAAATATGCAATATGTTTCACATCTTTGCCTTTTGGGCTTCTTTAATTGCTAAATATATGTTAACTCACTATTATTTTTTCCCACACTTTTAAGGCAAATGGTGATATTTCTTCAAAGGCTTAGCCTTTTTAAAAAGAGTTTAAAAGTGTTTTATTTTAATAATTATACTGCATATAATTTGTTGTGGTTTTTTTTTGCCATATTTTGCTGTCTCCAAAATTTCTATAATAAGCATGCTTTATTTGGCTGGTTAAAAAATCAAAACAATAAGGTTTAATACAGTGATTAATTTAGAACTGAAATTATGGCTCATCTATGTTCAACATTTATAAATGCTCTCATGTCATGAGTCTTTACTTGTGTCACAAAAATCTAAAAAGCATCCTAAAAGCAATAATGACAATAAGTTGTAACATATGATTCAGGATTCTATTATACTTTCATACCACTTTTTTCAGAAGAATTCAATGGCATTTGAAAGGCAAGAAAACTTTTAACTTATTACTTAAATAATTGAAGTAGCCAATTCCCTCTCCCTATTCCATTCCTCTTTCTTCCTCTCCAGCAATACTATTCCATTACCTTTAATTTGGTGTTTATTTTTTCATGTGGGTTACGTATCACTGCATATATACCCATAAACAATGTACAATATTTTTCACGTTTTAAATTTTATATGGATAATATTTTACTGGAACTATTATTCTGCACTTTGCTTATTTTGTCTTACATTCTTGACATATACTTGATTTCTTTAATTTTAATTACTTCATAGTACCCCATTTATGCCCTAATACAATATATCTATTTCCCTGTTAAAGAACATATAATTTGTTGCTGTTTTCCACTATTACAGGAACGAGATGGCTTGATCATAGGGCATAATCAGGTTCAACTTTAATAATTGCCAAATGGCTTTCCAAGCTAGTTTTACAAGTCCTGTATAACTCTTGAAACAAAACAACATAGATAAAGATAAATACTGAATGAACTCACTGATACATGGAATCTAAAAAAGTTGAACTCATAGAAACAGAATAGATAGGCTGTAGCCAGGGGCTGAAGGTGGGAGAAATGGGGTGATGTTGACCAAAGGGTATAAACTGTCAATTGTTTGTAAGATGAATAAGTTCCAGGGATTTAAAGTATAGCATGTTGGCTATAATCAACAATTCTGTATTATGTACTTGAATTTTGCTAAAAAAAGTAAATCTTTTTTGTTGTTATTTGTTCTTATTTATTTATATGACACACACACACAGAGAGAGAGAGCGCACACAAGCAGGGGGAGCAGGAGAGAGAGAAGCAGGCTCCCCACTGAGCAGGGAGCCCGTGGTAGGGGTGTGGGCTCGATCTCAGGACCCTGCGATCAGGGCTTGAGCCAAAGACAAAAGATTAATGTGGAGACTGAGCCATCTAGGTGCCCCAAGAAAGTAGCCCTTAAATGTTTTCACCACACATACAAAAGAAGGTAACCATGTGAGGTGATTGGTGTATTAACTAATATTACTGTGGTGATCATTTCAGAATGTAGGCATATGTCAAATAAAACAACAACAACAACAAAATTACATTTTATTCAAATAATTCTCCAGGGAAATAGAATAAAATCTTTTCCTCCTTAATTTTTGGTCCATCATGAACAAATCACTTAACATATTTAATCTTCAGTTTATTTATAAAAAGAGAAAAATAATATCTAACCATAAATATTTTTTCTGAAGATTCAAATGAAAATAGATATTAATAAAGGATAATTGCTAATATTATACTAAAGATTATCATCATCATCATCATCATTACTATTGATAGAAGCATGTCAAAAATGCCTTTACGGTTTAAGGAATTTTAAAACTCATTGCATGTATATTACTTTAATTTTGTTTTAAATATGGCTAAAGGAAGATCATCACAGTTATGACCAAAATTGTGCCTCCCCTCCCAACCAAAACCTTAAGTTGAAGTCATAACTCCCAGAAACTCAGAATGTGACTGTATTTGGGAAAAGGGATTTTTAAAATGTCATTAAGTTAAAATGAGGTTTTTAGGATGAACCCTGACCCACATGACCGCTGTCCTTATGAGGAAACTTGAACACAATCATGCATGCATACAGAGAAAAGACCATGAGAAGGCAGAGTGAGAAGATGGCCATCAATTAGCCTAGGAGACAGGCCTCAGAAAAAGCAACCCAGCTGACACCTTGATCCTGGACTTCAAGCCTCCAGTGTGAGAAAATTAACTTAGGGTATTTAAGGGGGAAAAATATGTGTGTGTGTGTGTGTGTGTGTGTGTGTGTGTGTGTATACACACACATATATTTATTTATATTTATATTTAAGGGAGAAAATATATATGTGTGTATATATATATATTTATATTTATCATAAGATAAACACTTGGCAGCAAATTTAACAAGTTTAATTTGGAGCACTATTGGTAACCATAAATTTCCCTTCCTAAGCATTACTATTAGATGCTGAAAAAAAAAAATCTGTCACTCGATGGTAGTATTCACTTACTTCTGGAGCTTAGGGAATAACATGGAGGACATTAGGAGAAGGAGAGGAAAAGTGAATTGGGGTAAATTGGAGGGGGAGGCAAACCATGAGAGACTGTGGACTCTGAGCAACAAACTGAGGGTTTTGGAGGGGCGGGGTGGGGGGTTGGGTGAGCCTGGTGGTGGGTATTAAGGAGGGCACATATTGCATGGAGCACTGGGTGTGGTACATAAACAATGAATCTTGGAACACTGAAAAAATAAAATAAAATAAAATAAAATAAATGTATAAAAAAAGAAATTACACACATATACACAAATACAATTAAGGGAAATAATTACTAGAAACAAAGAAAAACAGGTTGAATTATTTCAAATTCATTTTATTGCCACCCCAAACTTTTGTGTATCAAGCTAGCTGGATGTTTGATAAATTGACAATAAATGCCTTCGATAAGTGTCTTGATGGGAGACTCAAGATCTATGTAATCATCTATGGAAACTGGCAATGAATAAGTTTATCAAACGAGATAGAGTTTTTTTACACTTTAGTTACAAATGTTTTTCACCTGTTTGATTGATTGTGCTATTATCTATGTCATCTTTTATATTAACAATTAGTGTGTATTACAGTTGTCCATAGCCTTTGAAAATCTGATGAAAGTTATGAAAAGCCTCACAGAAAAGTGTGCATTGTTCCCTGAATATAAAGTTTTATATTAATTTTTAGGGCATTTCATAGGCATGTGAACTCTGAAGTGCCCACCCTAAGACTTTAGGAGCAGGGAAATCTATGTTACTTGCTTCTCACCATAACAGAGATAAGGCTTCATGATGCATTTAGAATATGTGGCTGGCTTAACATAATGATGTTTGGGGGATGTGCACTTGAACCAGTTCAAAGTCTATTAAACATAGCAACAAAAGACTTTTATTAACTTTAAGGAAGCAATAGGTATAATTTAATACATTCATATTTCTGTAAAGTTATATATAGGCAATCAGAAGAATTAACTGACAATCTGAGTCATAATGGATGGAAGTTTATACAAAAAATAATAGCATAACTTAATAACATTTGTAACCTCAGTAAGTTGTAATTTTTTATAGTTGGAGTTATGTTACATTCATAGTTACAAAAATACATTTTTGTTAATGATTTCAGACAGTAACACCCAACATGTAACTTCTTTAAGTAATATGAAGGATAACATCATTGAAAAGCTGTGAAATAAAGTAAATTGATATAGCTTTACTATTATCTTCAGTTGACCTTAAGTACTATACACCAGTTAGCAAAAATATAATTGGAAGTAGCTACATTGAAGGGTGGAATCTTCTTTTTATAACTTTGAAGGTATTAGTTTCACATATTTAAAATTAGAATTTAAAAAATAACTTATCTTTGACAATATAAAACCTCTTTTCCCAAAGCCATTAATTTTTTGAGATACAGATATAGATACACACACACATATTTGGATGTATATATTATATATACATATATATTTAGATGTATATATTACATATACATATATAATATTTTAAATGGGTATTGTAAGAAAAATAGAAAATTCTGGTTTGGGTTTTAGAAAGTATAGGAAAGCATTAATAATGGGGAAATAATATAATGTGATATAATCATAATAATACGATGTATTATCAGCCTTTCCATAGAGACTCTATGGAACCAAATGCTCTCCTGGCATATATGGGAGTACACTAATTTTTTCACTTTTTTTTTTCCCCAAGAGAGTAAGCTTGAATTTCATCCAAATTAATTAGGGTGGATTTGGAAGTAAGCAATTCATTAATTTGCTTAATTGCTCATTCAATAAATATTTATTATCTTTGTACTATGTGCCATGTAGTTTAATAAGAGAAAAAATAAATATTGATAAATAATAATTACCCAGTCCAGACCCTCAAAGGATCGTTTAGAGAAGAATGATACGTATGGAATTAAGAAGAAGTGTAACAGACACTATGAAGGAAACCATACAGAATATCATGGAAGTGCATACCTCTCCTATTACATACTTTTGACAATCAGAAAAGCTTCCCTTTTGTGAAGAAAATTTTAATCAGAATATTGAAACAAACAAAAATAAATAAAGTCCTAAAATTCCCCTGGTTTGATTGTTCTCATATCAAACCAGCACACCAGTCAACAAAATTTGAAAAACCATGAAAGTTCTAAACAGAAATAGTTATTGGTGGTGATAGTTTCCAGGGAACTAACTTGATTACTTAGGTCATTAGTCCATTGTGTGCAACTTTCCAAGTGCATCACTATTCATGTGAAAGACACCTTTCCCCCTGGGAACCAATAATTAACATTTTAAAAAGGTCTGTTGAAAGTGCTTTTATCTGTTCAACAAAACACTAAAGATGTAGCGCTTAGTGCCCCTTTCAAGTCATTAGTGAACTAAGAGGTATTCCCCTCCGTTTTATCTTCCCAACCCTCCCCTACCTCAAACACACCTCACATTTTGTCTTTCTCCTGTCTCTCCCCGGCTATCCTTCCTCCTTCCCAAAGTGGTCAATCTTTGGAAATCAGTGCGCTCCATTATAAAAGAAGAGCATCAAGTGGCACAAAAAAAGTGATTTTGACCAGATGTCCCTTGTCTTCACCTTTCTTTTTCTTCTCCAGCAATGGATGCAGCAGCAAAGCTGTGAGTGTGTAAGCCAGGTAGGAGCACCCACAGTAAAGGAATTTGGTATCTTTTTTTTTTTTTTTTAAGATTTTATTTATTTATTTGTTAGAGAGAGAGCGAGAGCGAGCACAGGCAGACAGAGAGGCAAGCAGAGTCAGAGGGAGAAGCAGGTTCCCTGCAGAGCAAGGAGCCCAATGTGGGACTAGATCCCAGGACGCTGGGATCATGACCTGAGCCAAAGGCAGCGGCTTAACCCACTGAGCCACCCAGGCATCCCAGGAATTTGGTATCTTTACAGCAACAGCTTGGCAGATGTGTTGAGCCCAGAATGAAGCTCAAGGCCACTTTCTCAGTTTGGGAAGCGTCTGCCCAGTGAATTGCAACCCCTCTTACTAGGAAGAATCCTCTTGGTTTTCCTGCCCCTCCCCAAATTACCTGAAAGGGAGAGTCCCAAAGTTTGTTTCTGTCCCTACTTGATCCCTGGTCCTCACCATGGTCTCCCATCCTCATGCCCAGCCATTCCAGTCATCCAGCTCCTTCTCCACCTCCAGCCTCGAAAATGGGTACAAAGCAGGGCCTGGAACAACCAGCCTAAGGAGAGAGAAGCTTCATTGGTGAAATCCAAATCCCAGCAGGAAGGGAGGGGGGACAGTCAGGAGGGAAAAAGTGGAGGCAAAGCAATGTTGCGGGCAGGGACCCACTTGGGGATGGGGATGGCAGTCGTGAGGAGGGGCGGAAAACCGGAGTTAAAGGTTGGAAAGAACTTGCTCAGCCTTTCGGTGCAAGCGCGCCAATGTCAACCTCCGAAGCTTCCCGGTGCGGGCACGAAAGGGTGCTGAGCGGTATACATAGCTCTCCATACACATTGGGAGCTCAGCGAGAAAAGGAGGGGGCGATGGCAGGCAGGTTCCGCCTCCCCCTGGCCCGCGTGCACACACGCGCCCACCGCGGCTCGGGCTGGCTGAGCGCGGGCGAGTGTGAGCGCGGGCGAGTGTGAGCGCGAGTGTGCGCACGCCGCGGAGAGCCTCTGCCCTCGCCTCGCACCCTGCTCAGGGCATCTTGAGAGCCTGGAAACGTGAACAGGCTTAAAGTATGGCATGTTGCAAAGATGGTTTCTGCCAAGAAGGTACCCGCGATCGCTACGTCCTCCCGGGTCAGTTTCGCCCTCCTGCACTTCCTGTGCCTGGCGGCTTGGTGAGTTCCCTGGGGTCCTGAGGCACAGGGGTGGAGAGGTGGCCAGCTCCGGGCCCCCGCTGGCCGCCGCCCCTCCCAGGGCAGAGCAGACCCTCGGGTCTCGACTGTAAGGTCAGGGGCCGCAGCTGGGCTTTTCTGTGCCCAAGTAGACGCAGAAAGCAGAAGGGGCACCGGATGCAAGAAGAGTGTGGGTTTTGGGGTGCGTGTGCACTGGGTGCGCCTTTCTTGACCATTTCTCTGTCCCCCATCCTTCAGATCTGCCTCCTTCAGCTTGGGGCAAGAGACTCTTTCCCTAGAAGATAAACCTGTTTCCACCTGTTCTGTGATCGATTCTTAAAACAACCCCTTCTGCCTTTTTTTTTTTTTTTTTCTTCTTCTTCCCTTTTCCCCCCCTTGCGTTTGCAGTTTAAACGAATCCCCAGGACAGAACCAAAAGGAGGAGAAATTATGCCCGGAAAATTTTACCCGCATCCTGGACAGCTTACTCGATGGTTATGACAACAGGCTGCGTCCTGGATTTGGGGGTATGAACGATTTCAAACGCTCACGTGTGTCCTGTCTGTCCCTCTCTCGGTCTGCCTGTCTGTGTATCATTAGGTATGCCTCGAGTGGAAAAATGAAAAATCTCTCTCTCAGTCTCTCTGTCTCTCCCTCCCTCCCCACCCCCCTTCCCCTTGATGAGACCTCTGACAAGAAGACCGCCCCCACCAGTACTTTCCCATCTCCCTGCCGCCTCAGAAGCTTTGCCTCTCCCCCACACTAATTACCTTCCGGGACCTAACTGCTGGGTGGGGGAGGTTGGAGGGAAAGAGTCAAAAATGGGAACTTGGGGCTCGGTTGCCCAGCTGCGCTGCACCCTGAGAATGGACTTCCCCTGCACCTGGCCAATTTGCTCAGAGCAGGTTGCACTTGAGGCAACTGATCCCAAGTCCCTTGTCCTCCCACGTGGTATCTGTCCCTCTGCCAAAACCTCGCCACCGTGTTCTACCTAGGACATGAATCTGGGGCACGAAGCTGCCCGCTCTGCTAGAGAACCCAGTCCTTTGCTGTTCTCCTCCACAGTGGGATGAATTTTTACTTTATTTGGGGAGATGGCATTTACTTCCCTTCTAAGACTTTGGAGTCAGAGCTGTTTCAGCTTTATTTCTTCCTTAGGTATTTATAATGACTATAACAGAGGCACATCTATTAACTGTACTGCTGCTCTCTTGCATGTTCATATTCTGTTCGCTTATATAATGAGAATCTATGTGGCAAGCATTGTGCTAGGCACCGTGTTCGCAGAATCTCAAGATACAATTCTGACACCCAAACACCCGTTCAGTCGCTCAGTCCAGTTCAGAGAGAACATATGACTTTACTCCAAGTGTGAGCTCAGGTCTTCTGACCACCAAGTCCCTGTTCTTTCCAATTACACGGAGTTAGTTGTGCACTGGGAAGTGAGCTGAAGAAGAAACAAGCTCTATCTTAAAGGAACCTCTTAGTAGTAGTAGCAGTAATAACAGTAATAACTACTAATATTGTATTTATTTATTTGAATTTTCATATATACCAGGCATTTTATAGGTATTACTGAGAGTAAGTTCTTACTATCCCCATTTTACAGATGAAGAAATTGAGGCTTGGGAAGTTAAGTAACCAGTTCAAGTTCACAGCTGGTAAGTGGCATGGGTAGGATGTGAAGCCAGGACAGGTTGTATATTTAAGAGACAAACCCATGAAGACTGAGGGGATATCAGATGGCATGTGGCAAGCATCACATGATATTAGCAGTGCAGAGCACATTAAGCTTCCTGACTTGAGTATGTGGAGAAAGTGAAAGGGAGCAAGACATTCCCATGATAGAGGACAGAATTAGATATGGTCTCAGGTTTGAAAGAATTATCAGGAGTAAAATAGAATTGGAGAGAGCAGAGCTGGATGATTTTTTGGAGTCTGATGAGTCTGGTTCTTCTCATTAAACAAATGAGGACACTGAAGATTAGAAATGGAAAGTGATTTATACAGGGACAGAGAACATAATGGTTGGCTGGAATCAGATCTTCTGATCCCAAACTTTTTCTGGATTTTATTGAGAAGGTTATAGGGGGTCGTTGAGGGTATTAATTGAGTTTTTGCATGTCGACAGTGATAAATCTGGATAAGAAGGATGAAAGATTCTCCTAGTTCTTCTCACATTGCCTCTCCAGGAGTAGGATATTCAGCCCTGCATTTGCCATCATGCAAATCTGAAAAGAGCCTTCCTTGCAGAAGTGAATCATTTATCAATGCACAATCTTTCACAAGTGACTGGGAAATTATCACTTTATGTTCAAAAAAAGAATTTTGTGGAGAATATTTCAGATGACGTTTTATCACTGAAAACTATATTATATCAATAAAAGAAGTTTTATCCTCCCATAAAGGTATTAAACATGACATTTTAAGTACAGAAAAAAAATAACAGAAATACCAGATCACATGAGTTTAAGTATTTATTAGAGAATTGATGTGCCTGAACATAAAGTGAAAGATTATAACTGAAGTGATATGGTTTTATTATCAAATGGCAGAAGTTGAAATAATATCTGCCCAATTGGTTATAATACAAGTATAACTCAAAAAGAAGAAGGAACCCATCGTAGATACGTTCCTTACACCAACTACCTTGTCCCATAATATTGTGTAGACAATAAAATGAATGAAGTTAATCTATGTAAGCCATGGCTAGATTCTGGCTAGCTACAGGATTGCTGAACTGTCTCAAGGGCATTATTAATCATCTTACTTGTCACTGCCAAGTGATCTGTATTACCTACCTGGAGATACTGTCATAGCTTTATGGGAAGAGGTTGGATTCACCTTACTTCAAGTGTTAGCAGTTACTTAACCATTAAAAATTTACACAATTTTTTTGGCTGTGCTCATAAATATTTGGGTAAACGTGATTAATTTTTTTGGAAATGGGTCATTCTCTGTAAAGGCATAGCATCCCAAATGTGGCAGGGGAATCGTAATTTTCACCTGCCCAAACCATGTAATCTGTTTACAGGATGTTGTAAATGAGCATCACTGAAAATAATAAGAAAAATACTCATTCTTAGCACAGACTCTTGGATACCACAAGTTTGGTCCCTTCTTTGACATTTCAATGCTTTGTGGAAAGTTTGGCACTTTAAAAATAAAATGAAAACAATTCAGACTTTGGTCAGTTTGCTATAAATACAGATTTACTTCCTGGTCCCTTTAATCCTACTTTGCTCTTTGTAGAGCATTTACTTTATATCTGTTTATACAACTTAGCTGTGTTCCATTTAAAATAAAGCTAAAAGCAAAGATTTGAATTGAAATTGGATGGTTTGTGATTGTTCAGTAGGACGGCAGGGGTTGGAATAGATTTGGAAACTAAATTACATATTTTTAACTCAGCGGCACAGCTTGCAACAGGGAAGTAAAAGGAACTGAAATCATCCTCTTCTTTTCATCCCTCCAGGGTCTCCTCTCCCTTGTCTCCCATGTTCTCCCATTGGAGAAGAAAAGGGGAAAAGGTGAGAAGGAGGCATGGTGAGAGAAGCCAGACTGGGACTTTTGAAGGGGTGTCGTTCTTTTGGCCTCTGACGAATCAGTCTGCTGTCATCTTGAAGTAGCTTGCACCCGCTTAGAAGTGGCATGCAAGTGTACCCTTCCATAAAGGAGCTAGAAAATCATTCCCCTGTGCTCTTAGCTGCTTTCAACACTGTTCTACGCCATCTTAAAAATGCATAGCTAAGGTATTAACCTCTAGGAGATAGCTTAGGAAGCCAGCCCTTAACCCCTTACATATACTGAAGGATCACACAACCCTTGTACATTTCAGTCTTTTGAGGCACATGATCTGGAGTAATAGATACTTCAACTAACGATAATTGCCTTGGATCATCTTCCACAACTTCCCTGAAATGGGAACGGACCATCAGGTCAGTTTTGCGAGCCTAGTGGGACTTCACGTTAGTGAGGTCCTCTACAGTTTGGAAACCTTTTTGCGTACAATTTTAATAAGATTCTCATAACAACACAAAGAGATAAGCAGGGTGGGCATCATCCCTATTTTAGAGGGGAGGCTGGGAAAAGTTCCAATGAATTGCTCTAGAACCCTGAAACTACTAATAGACCACCAATAGACCAGGCAGCTAGTCTATTGCTACATCCACTTCTAAAGCTTTCTTACATCCTTCTGTTTACCAAGAGTGAAATTTTCATTAACATACCTTTTTGTTCCTAAGTAGGTTATTAAAATAAGCAAAACTGCATTTCCCCCAAAGGAGCGAAATGAGAACTTTTATTCTAAAGCTCAAATAACATTTTAAAATGGAAAAGCAAATATGGAGAAGTATATATACTTAGGTAAATTTGGAATAAGTTCCCCACACAAATAAAAATATTCTTGCAATGTTTTCAAATGATCTATATCCTAGCCAAAATGCACTAACCGTGTGCTAGCCTTATTAATTGAATGTCTACAGAGAATAAATATGTAGACAAAAAGAACACCTCAAATCCCCAGGGCAACAGAAAAATAAAGCTTCATTCTCTTTTGATTTGTCACTGTCATTTAACATCCATTTGTTGAACCAATAGATATTGAGATCACTATGTATCAGGAACAATGTGAGGTTGTGAAGATATTATTCTGAATCAGACACAGGCTCTTGTGAACTTTAGAGCTGAACAGTGTAGAGAGATAAAAATAAAAAAGAAACAAATAACAAAATATTAAAAATAATGCTGTGGAATAGTCTAAAAGCATGCTAAGATAGAGAATTAACTGGGTAAGAGATCTATTTCAGATAAATTTTCAGATGGTGAAGAATATCTTGTAAGTTGAGCCCTGAAGGTGATGGATATGGAAAAGGTAAGCAAAAGCTGTTCTCAGGCAGGAAAGAAAGAAAGAAAGAAAGAAAGAAAGAAAGAAAGAAAGAAAGAAAGAAAGAGTAAGGATTCTAAGGTAGATGATAAGTTAGTGTGATTCAGACAGTGAAGGGAGTTTGGTGAAAAGCATTCCGGGAAGGTAGTATCAAAACAGGAAAAAGAATTTCACAGGTCCAGCTCCTTGTGGTAAGCAGAGGCCAGAGCAGGCAAGGCCCTTTGTAAAAGAGTTTTGATCCTTTTTTAGTGAACCTGGAAGCCACTGGAGTTTTTTCGGTGGAGGGAATGACCTGATATGACTCAGATTATAATGTGATCCCTTTGGTTGCTGCATAATAAAAAGAAAAACTTAGATACAGAGGCTGGGCAATATTGGAACAAGGAGACCAGCAAAGAAGTTAGATAGATTTAAGTGGAAAAACTGAGGTACATTTTGGAGGTGTAATTCAACAGATAATTGGAGATGGATTTCATATGGGTGGTAAAGGAGAGGGAGAAGTAAAAAAATGACTTCTAGATTTTTATTTTGAGAAAGTGGGTAGAGGATGGTGCTTTTTAAATTAGGAAGGAGGGAAGGAGGGAGAAGAGAGATGGGGTGAAATCAAGAAATCAGGTGTGGATATGTGAAGAATGTTAGAATAAATATGTGAGGTCCTAGTGGTTGTACATATTTGGATATCACAAAAGAGTTTTAACTGCAGATACACAAGAGTCTCACCAACATACAACACTATGAGAATAGATCCCTAAAATTGAGTATAGAAAGGGCAAGGAGACCAGCACCAAGCCTCAAAGAACACTAACAATTGAGGAAGGGCAGAAAACCTAGAATTGTCAGAGGAGGATGAATGTGATATAGGCACTCAGAGCCTGTGAAATTCTAGAAGTAAAGAGAATGGAATGTCTTAGGAAGGAAGGATGAGAAGCCTCTCAAATTCTTTTAAGATTAAGTAAGATAAGGCTAAACACATGGAGATGTTTCATTTCATTCACTTTTCATCAACTCCTTATTAATCATGTGATATGGGTCAGGCACTGTTCTAGGATGGCACCGAGAAATGCATTAGTAAACAAAAGAAATGCAGTTCCCTGCCTTCATGAGCTGACAATTTAGTGAAAGAGACAGAAAATGAGCAACAGAAAATAAGTAAAATATACTGTCCGAAGTCGATAACTGCTATGGAATATTAAAAAGCAGGGGAGGGGCTGTAGTTTTAATGAAAGTAGTAGGAAAAACTTCAATGAGAAGGTGATATTTTGAACAATGATCTTAAGTGGGTAAAAGGAGAAGCCACGTTTGGGTTAGAAGAAACACTATGTGTGAAACTGCGAAGCATGCAAGTTAGAGTTGCTGTAGTCAAGTTTAGCAGGACTGAGGAGTAAGAAGGGGTTGGTATGATACAAAAATGAGGTTGTGTAAAGCTTTGCAAGCTGATAAATACTTTAGTGTTACTTTGAGTCAGATCACAAGTGATTAGAGGGATTCCAACAGGGGCAAGTCCTAAACTGCCCAATTTTCAAAGACTCACGTTGGTTGTTGTAGTGACAAAAGCCGCTTAGGGGTCAAGGGCAAATGCATAGATGTTTTCATAATTAACTAGGTGAGAGATGATGGATGTATTGACCAAGCCAGAGGCATGGAGCTTGTGAAGTGGGAAGAAATGATCTGGTTCTGGCTAGGTTTCAAAGAGTTGGTCCACTAATGACAGCTAGAATGAGGAGTGTGAGAAAAAAAGGTGTCTGACACCAAAGTTTTTGACTTGAACACCTAAAAAAATAGAGTTGCTTCTGTGGCAGAAGCAGATGAGGGATGTGAATGAACAATTTGTATGTGGATATGTTAAGTCAAGATGCCTATTGGACATTAAGTGAAGATGAATCTGGAAAGCAGGATGATTGGTATGTCAATATATATGGTACTTAAAGCCATAAGACTACAGGGACCATAAGAGATTAAGGATGAGGGGTGCCTGGGTGGCTCAGTGGGTTAAAGCCTCTGCTGTCAACTCAGGTCATGATCCCAGGGTCCTGAGATCAAGCCCTGCATTGGGTTCTCTGCTCAGCTGGGAGCCTGCTTTCCTTGCTCGCTCTCTGCCTGCCTCTCTGCCTACTTGTGATCTGTCTGTCAAATAAATCTTAAAAAATAAAAAAGAGAGATTAAGGATGATATGGAAGAGGCACAGGTATAGAATTCTGAAGTCTCCAGTGTTAAGAGGTAGGGAGTTCACAAGAATCTCTGCCCCAAGAAGACTGAGGAGGGGGGCCTTTGACATAGGAGGAAAAATCTCAGAGTATGCACACTGGATGGTGAGTAAAAAGAGGAGGTGTGATTGATCATTCACTTCTTCTTCTTCTTCTTCTTTTTTTTTTTTTTTTTTGATCATTCACTTCTTAATGCTCCTGATAGATTGAGAAAGAACAGAAGATAAAATTGCATAAAATTGTTCACTACTTTTAGCAGTATCTACCTCTTCGCTGATTTTGACAGAGCAGCTTTGGTGGTGTGGTGAATGTAAAAATCTGATTGGGGGGGATGGGAGGAGCCTCTGGATTTTTGTACAGGGGAGCAGAGAAATGGGTGGTTACGTGGAGGGAGAAGTTGGATCAAGAGAGCTTCTTTACAAATGGGAGAAATTAAATTATTTTTTAAAGTCCATGGAAACAATGCTGTAGATAGGGAAAACTAGATACTGATGGAAGGAAGTTAAGTGACTCCGGAGCATGAAAGCCAGGTTACAATAGATGACAGAGTGAAAAGAAAGGGAACTCGAGGCAGTGTGTATGGATTTTTTTTCCCCCCGCTGGAAATTCAAAATGTGAAGGGGAAGAGAAAGAGGGAAGGTTGCCTTCTTTTAAGATTAGAAATATCAGAATACATCTGTGTACTACTGGAATAATCTAGTAGGGGATAATGTAATATCACAGTGGAGGGAAGGGATAACTGAAAGATGCCCTTGAGATGATAAGAGACTACAGAATCCAGAACAGAAATTTATTTTTTATTTACTTGGTATAGCAAAAAAGATGTACCACCACTGTCGTATCGTTGCATTTTCTTTAGGGCAAGGATATTTGGTGTTTCCCCAAAAAGGCACTGTAAAATCTAGATATTGGCTATTCATAACTTTATGGAGACGTAAATAATATTTCACTGGGCTGTTTGTTTTCTTTTAGGTGAAAAATACATCAACGTTCATTATATTATTTTCTAGGCCTTTTTATTGTGTTTCTTTTTAAAAGCTTCTTGTATACAGAACTGGGTTCTGAATTAAGAATACTTGTTTAACAATTACTCTCATTATTGGTCCATATGTGATTTTCTTTTGATCTGCCCACCCATCCATTGAACTGTCATAACCACAACAGTTAAGTCACTGAACTGCACAACGGTGACAACTTTTAGTCTGCTAGGGAGTCTCCCTCATGCTCTCCTCCTGTCTGCCCCAACCACACTTACCACCATTCTGAGTCTTTTTTAAATTATTTCATAGTTTTCCTTTGAATATTACTTTAACTCAACTTTTATTTAAATTTCAATTACAAAAATTTAGTGGTTTTGAACATGTTCTATATTAACTTTAGGTGTGTGTTTGTTTTTTTTTGTCCCCCACTTAATCGTGTATCGCTAAGATTCATTCTTGCTGTTGCATATTGCTATAGATCATTCATTGGACTGCTGTGTGATATTTCCACTTCATAGGAACCAGTTTATTCATCTTCTCTGTTGGCAGTAGGCATTTTGCTTATTTCCAAGATTGTGTTGCTGTGAATATTCTGGCCCAAATTTCCTGCTGTAAATGTGCAAAAGTTTCTTTTGCATATATATCCAGGAATGGATTTTTCTGGATCTTCATGTAAGTGGGAGTTCAACTTGATGAGATAATGCCAAACTGTTTTCTGTGGTGGTTTTACAAATTCAAACTCTCATTTACAATGAATATGAGATTCAGGATCCACAAAACCTTCAACCATATACATATACATACATATACATACATATATATGTATGTGTGTGTGCATATATATACATATGTATGTATATATATACTTGAAATGGTATTGGATTGTGAAATAATTAGAATTTTCTGATTTTGAATATGGTCAAACATCTTTCAAACCTTTATTGCCTATAAGAATTTTCCTTCTGTGAGGAGCATTTTTGTCTTTTGCTCATATTTCATTATTTTTTAAAATGCTCTTCTTATGTATTTAAGTACTTTAGTCATTTAAAAAGTTGACCTGGATTGATAGAAGGATCATAGGTCATAGGAAACACTATTAATATCATCTAAGTAAAACTTGATAGCTCTGTTTTTCCTGTGTTATCAATGGATATCTCTTCTTTGTCTATTCTGTAAGAAGGCTAGCATTTCTGTATTTTTAGTGACAAACAAAATTAGATATTTCTTTAAATATATCACTCAAGATTCCTTGTTGTTATTATATGTCCTAAGTACTTGATTTTTAGAAACACATCAGCTGTGTTTTGTAAGCCGTAGCTGGATGCATGATCTTAGGTGGCTGAAAAACCAAAAATATGTCCTCAACTGGGTAACTGGGGACACACTAGGAATAAGGATCGACATGTTTCAGTATTAGCAAAACATCTGAGGTCTTTCTCCTGGTGTTACAGCAAATTGGATACTATTATTGGTGGAAAAAATTAAATCGTTATATCCTTTGACCAAGTCCATACAACTGAAGTAAAGTTAGCAGTGGAAAATCATCTGACATGTTGTGAATTGTTTCTCTACTGTCCACTTAAGTTCAACTCATTAATAAGCTGGGAATATTCCTCTGCATTTCATCTCGGTAGTTTGGCTCTTTCTTTCAGACCCTACTGAAGATCACTGTGTTTGCCTTATAAAATGCCAACTATATTTTGGGGATTAAAAAAGCATTCCCCCATTACCAAAAAAGTATGATTTTTAAAATAAAATATGTCTTTGATGTTATACATTTATGAGAAGTCCTTCCAAGCCCCAAATTATCTGGTTTCTATGTAATTATGCTCTTAGTAAGGTTGATTTGAACATCCTAAACAGTAGTGTTAGGGGAAGCGTCTCTAAGAATTATTCTTAATTACATAGCGACCATTATTCATAGAAAACTGATTTATTGGAAACCCATTACATTGTGGCCTGAGATTAGTTCTGGGAAAGGATACAAATATAAATAAGACACATTTTCTGCTTTAATCAGGAAATATTTTTAGCTTAACTGGTATAACAAATGAATCCAAGTAATTTTTCTTTTTGGGAAGTTTTAAATCACTGGTGGGATGATATTAAGAACACAGACATGTAGATATTCACCACTTAGTATGTGCAAAGCATTATGCTAGTTGAGAAGTTCAAGAGAGGATTAAGATTTTGTCTTTGCTGTTAAGGGAAGAAAGACAGACCCAAACAGGCTATACTAAGATAAGAACAAAGGCATAGAAAGAGCTGCAAGAACATAGCTCAGAAATTAGGCATAAATAAAATTTAGGAAATTTGGATATGGCGTATTATGTAATAGGCCATTACATAAGTAATTAACTACTGATTTATTATTTAATTATATCATTACCATAGTAAAGCTAGAATGTACTTGGAAATCAATCCAAGGGGTTATAATTCTGGCTCTGGCGTATGATATTTAAACTCTGTGAGCTCAGTTTCCAGATTCAAAAAATTCTCATGATAATATCACCCTTGGAGTGTGTTGTGAGAATTAAATGAAATAGTGTATGGAAAGAGGCTAGTAGCCCTCCTGGCACATGGGTAGGCCTTCAATAAATAGAGTTATTATATCTCTGCTCTTTTCTCTTTGGGGAAAAATCTTTTTCCCTGTGAGCAGTGACACACCAGCACACCCCGTGATCTGTTAACCTCCATCCTTGTTGCTGCATTCCTAGTGTAGGCCATCATCATTTCTCAACTAGGCTGGTAAGACAGCCTTTTATAAGAGCCCTTCCTCTACACTTGCTCCTCTATAATTTACTGTTAACAACTGCCAGCGTGATTTTATAAAGAATATAATTCAAATCATATAATTTCCTTACTTCAAACTCTTGATGGCCTTCCAATGATTAAGGGATAAAAATCAAACTTCCTTATAGCCCAAGGCAGAGCTGAACTGAGTATCAGAGGGAGAAAACTTTAGGAAAGAACAGAAGAAAATTGTTTCTTTTGTATTTCTGTATGCTTTTGCTTGGGAGGCCATTATAAAATGCCACAGACAGAGTAGCTTAAACAATAACAATATCAAAGTGTCAGCAGGCTTGGTTTCCTCTAAGTCCTCTCCTTTGTTGTGGATGGTTATCTTCTCTGTCTTCACATGGTCTTTCTACTGTGTGATTTTGTGTCCTAATCTCCTCTTCTTTTAAGGGCATCAGTCACATTGGATTTGAGTCCATCCTAAAGACCTCATTGTAACCTAATTTCTTTTTTTAAAGACCCTAATTCTAAATACAGTCATATTCTGAGGTACTGGGCATTAGGACTTCAACATATGAATTTGGGAAGAACATAATTCAGCACATAACAACCTCTCCATGTGTGGTCCATCTGTCACCAGGATTTCTATAAGTTTTTTTTCCATGTAGTTTTAACAACTGTCACTAGAACGTGTATTTTAAGTATGTTGCTTAAAAGATGCCCCTTTAGGGGACACCTGGGTGGCTCGGTGGGTTAAGCCTCTGCCTTCGGCTCAGGCCATGATCTCAGGGTCCTGGGATCGAGTCCCACATCCAGCTCTCTGCTTTGCAGAGAGCCTGCTTTCTCCCCTCTCTCTGCCTGCCTCTCTGCCTATTTGTGATCTCTCTCTCTCTCAGTCAAATAAATAAATAAAATCTTTTTTTAAAAAATGCCCTTTTAGAATATGGACTCAGGAGTAGGTCTCTGCCCACCGACTGGTTTTCATTCTGTTTATGTGACTTTCATTTCTTATCATTCTCTTCCTTACCTGCTTTGTGCCAGCCTCACTGGCCTCTTTTTTATTCCCTGAACACAGTAAGGTCTCTCCTGACTCTGAGCTTTTATCCTGCAGTACTTTATTCTTGGAATGACAATTCTCTCTGTTATTCCAGTGGCTCATGTTTACCCTCCAGGTCTCAGTTAAAAGTTTCCACTTTGAAGAGTGGCTCAAAAATCTAGGTTTTCCCAGCCTCTTACTCCATTACCAGCCTGATTTGTACCTCTTATGAATAAAAAGATTCTTCCATCCAATTTATTTCTTTATTATTTACACTCAAACTCTTCTAATAGCATGTTAACTCCCTGAAGCAGGGAATTTATTTATTTATTTATTGTGTTTAAATTTATTTTATTTTTCAAATTTTTATTTAAATTCTAGTTAGTTAATGTGTAGTGTAATATTGGTTTCAGGAGTAGAATTTAGTGATTCATTACCTACATATAACACCCAGTGAGACAGGGAACTCCTAAGTCTTGGTTACCACTCTAGCTCCAGGGCCTAGTACAGTACAGAACTTGATACTCAGCAGGTGCTCACTCAGTGAATGTTTATTGAGTGGGTGTCCAAATGAAATCTCTCTTCCAATCACATATTTTTAGAATCTCACTTAATCTCAAAGACGATCATGAAAAACAAATACTGAACAATGTCACAAACAAACTAAACAATACGAAGATTGTAATTCCAGACATAAATATTTTTCCAAGAATCATTAAGAAAGTATTATATAAGAATTGGAAAATACCCATTATTATCATGGAATCACTGTAACTACAAGACTTAGCATAACCCCACACACCTTAAAGTAAATTTGTAAGTAAAAATATCATTGGCCTAATTCCTCTTATATACTTCCCTTAATCCCATTGAACACTTAATACACAGTAATAATATTTTACAGGACATAGTTGGGTAAATACTATTCTAGAAATCAGATGAACACAGTCTGTAAACTAGAATAAAATGAACTGCATCACCTAAGGAGTTGCTAGAAATGCAAATTGCCAGGCTCCACCTTAGACCTACTCAATCAGCAGGGCTAGTGTGGGGGCCCAGCATTGCTGCTTTAACAAACCTTTGGGTGATTCTGATCCATGAAAGTTTGAAAACTACTGCCCTAAATTGATCTTTAAAGTAATTTTTGATTCTCAAATTCCAAATAAAGCAGAAGATCTTGAAAGAGGAGAGGAAAAATTGAAACAAGAGGAAAGCAGAGAAGGAGACAAACCGTAAGAGTCTCTTTTTTTGTTTTAAATTTTTAAAATTTTTTATTTTTTATAAACATATATTTTTATCCCCAGGGGTACAGGTCTGTGAATCACCAGGTTTACACACTTCACAGCACTCACCAAAGCACATACCCTCCCCAATGTCCATAATCCCACCCCATTCTGCCAACCCCCCTCCCCATAAGAGTCTCTTAATCTCAGAAAACAAACTGAGGCTTGTTGGAGGTGAGGGAGGTAGGAGGGATAGGGTGGCTGGGTGACAGACATTGGGGAGGGTATGTGCTATGGTGAAAGCTGAGAATTGTGTAAGACTGATGATTCACAGACTTGTACCCCTGAAAACAGTAATACATTGTATGTTAACAAAAAATTTAAATATATATATATATACATATATATATATGAAAAAGTAAAGTAACTTTTGAATTCTCAAGAATCTTATCAAACAAATGGTTCAGTTGTCAAATCATTTCAGGACATATGCAACCTTAATTATTTTAAGTAACTTATTTTCTCTGTTTTCCAAAGGTGTTGGTTTTTTTTTTTTTTTTTTTTATTAAAAGCTAATGTTGGATTATTTTATTTTTTTTTTTTTTTTTTTTTTTTTTTCCAAAGGTTTTTTTTTTTTTTTTTTTTTTTTTTAATGAAAGCTCATGATGGATCAATTTAATCTATGACTTTTCTTTCAGTATACTTACAAAGGATATATTTTTCTTAGGATACTTATTTAAGAAAGAATTCTCTCATTCTTCTTCAAATTATTTTTCTTCCTGAGGCTCATTCTTTGTTCTATACAGTGAGAAATATTCTGATTCATTTTTATGAAGACAACTTTAAACCAAGGGCATTAAGCTATACCAACTACCCTTCCTTTCTCTGCCCCCCGCCCCTTGGCATAAATCCAATTGCCCAACCAGTATCCAAAGGAAATAACCCATCTTGATAACAGATGTTATTCTTTCCAGTATGGATTATCTAGCTTCTGGCCAAACAATGTTATAAACTATCATTTAAATGGTATCCAAGAGGGCAACAATTTTTTTTTAATTTTTATTAGTAATAAAAAAGGTATATATAATAACTACTATCATTACTGAGTGCATTATATTCTAGAGACTGGGACAAGTCATTTACATTTATAATTTCAGTTAATATTCATTAAAACCTTTACCTCTCAGGATTCATGGCTTGACTAAGATTATATTTAAAAAGTGTTTGAGCCAAATTTAAATTCCATAGTTCCGGATTTTAAGCACCATGCTAAACCCAGATTGTGGAAATCTTCCTTTGTCTAAAACCTGTGTCACCCCCATGGTCAAGATGCCCCCACCTTTTTCTTCTGCCAAACACACCTATGTGTTTGTTTCTGAACCAGTCTTATTTAGGCCTGGGAAAGAATCTCAGTAGTGGCCATTATCAGAAGCAAAGAGAAACTACTACTTAATACGAACTCTTGTAAGAGAGTCACTGTGTTCAGGGTTTTGTATGAAAAATTTCATTTGATCCCTATCAACAGTCTTGCCTATATCTGAGGTTGCTGCTTCTGAGAGGTTCAATAGCCTGCCCAAGATGAAATGGCTAGTAGGTGGCAAGAAGTGAATAGGTCTGACTTGTAGGAGAGTTAATCTTTGATCTCAGTCACCAGTGGATGGTCTGCTGATTGTTAAAGGTGACCTGAATCATTTCTGGGCTTAAGTTATTTCCCAGAATTGTCAGCTCTCCAAAGATGCATCCCTTACAACTCTTAGGGTTTGTCTCCTCACTCTCCTAGCTACATTTCCTCTTTTTAACAGCTCAATGGCTGATCAGATGATGGACTATAAAAAATTACAAAGGCTGAAAGCTTTTTTTCCCCTGCACTGCCTGTCATAACAGTGCCCGGAGGTAATGTGTTTTTGAAGAAGCAAGGTTCCCCTAAGTAACTAGGGTGGTATTTTTTTGTTTGTTTGCTTGTTTGTTTTGCCTATAAATAAACACTGCTTTCTGGTTCTGTTGTTCTTTTGTCTACTTTTTTTTTTTTTTTCCATTTTTGGAGAGATGCATCATCTCACTGAAAATTTAAGATCCCTATAAAAACATGATATATCATATCTATATTTATTCTTTATCCTCCTTGCCTATAAAATTGGTAATTTTTTTCACTCATTTACTTTATACCTACTAGGTCCTGTTACAGAAGTAAAAACTGATATATATGTCACCAGCTTTGGACCCGTCTCTGATGTTGAAATGGTAGGTACTTAGGAAATTCAATGTACCTCTTGAGGTTTGAAGAAAACATTCAGAGGAGAGGGCCATTTATATTTTAATATTTATTTTGTCATTAATTACACACAGCTAGCAAGTCAAAGAACCGCCTAGTTTCAAAAGTTTAAAAGGAGTAAGTCATTTAATTTGCATTTTGGCTCTAACATTTAACTATTTTTTGGTTTAGAGTTATTCTCACAAAGAAAACTTTCCCTATTACTAGTCTCCATGGCACAAACTTTTATGTAGTGATGTTTTCCCTTTAGAAAATTATTGAGGAGGAGACAATTGAAAAGTGTAATTAGTTTTTGTATGAAGCTATACTGTTCCCCTAATCATGTTTAGTATTACATGTTAGCCCAATTGCTCACTCTCTGTGCCCACCCCAACCCCTTCTCCTCCTGCCTCTCTCTCATGCTTCAAGAAGTTAGAACATCAAACACTGATCAGGATGAATTCATCCATTCAGTTGTGCCTCTAATAGTAAATATATGCAGTTTAAAGGTCAGAGAGCCAGCTTGACCTTTCTTCCTTGACCTGAAGCTCTTAGGTTAACTTTAAAAAATTCTGTTAATATATAATTGGTTTTTTAAAAATTTTATTTTGTCTTAGAGATGCCTACAATTTTATGATGGATTATGCCATGATATTTGTTACACTTTTACTAATTTTGCTACCTGGTCTAAAGTACAACTGTAATTATTTGGTGCTGGTGGTTCTATTAAATTACGGTAATTAATCTTGAATGACTCATGTTTATGGTAATTTACTTATCTAATAAAGTAGAAGATTAAGTTATCAAGATGGACATAACATGCTTTAATTGCTGAGGATCTTTTAGCTCCGTTGACTTAAGAAAATTTCTGTTCCTATTAATTTAGTTTTTATTTGGGTAGTTTTTTTTTTTTTAATGAGTGGGAAGGAGGCTAGAATTTAATGCATATTTATGTGTAGTCATCTGTGATTTGAATATGTCAAAAACTAATTTCCCTAGGAATACACAATGGATGTGTTCTTCAGACAGACATGGATTGACAAAAGACTAAAATATGATGGTCCCATTGAAATTTTGAGATTGAACAATATGATGGTAACAAAAGTATGGACCCCTGATACTTTCTTCAGGAATGGAAAGAAATCGGTTTCACATAATATGACAGCTCCAAATAAGCTTTTTAGAATTATGAGAAATGGCACTATTTTATACACAATGAGGTAGTCATTTTTTTTCTTCTTCCTTCTTCCTTTTTTATGCTTTTTTCCTACTCTTTCCTCCTTCCCTTTCCCCCTTTTTCTGTTCTTCCTTCCTTCTTTCCATCCTTCTCATTTTAGGTGTCATAAAATCATTTGTAAAGTGAGAGTTAATTTTAATTGCATTTTTCCACTATAGACTCACCATAAGTGCAGAGTGTCCCATGAGATTGGTGGATTTCCCCATGGATGGTCATGCATGCCCTTTGAAATTTGGAAGTTGTAAGTTACAATACAAATATTGTTAGAATTCATTTTTATCGAATGCAAGCTGATACTTATATATGTGCATGATTTCCCATAATCCATTTCACTCATTGTTCATGATAACTCTCTAAGATTTGACTTTTAGGAGACTATTTCAACCTCATATCCAAAAACCAAAAACTGTTTGTACAGATGGCCTAGGCAGACTGACTCACAATAATAGTTTGGTAATCAGTGGTGAAATTTAGGGACCTCTGAAATTTATGTGTTGGTGGTATAACGAAGAAAGTACAAAGGGTTTTTAGTGGGGAGGGGAGAAAATGAACAGTGCCTGTTATAAGCAGACTTCTTTATGGCAGATTTGAAAAAGGGCCAGAGAAGATTCAGGGTTTCTTGAAACGACAAGGGTGAGAATAATATCAACAATGCTGTTAGTATCAAAGAGGCTGAAGCATAATGAAAGCATAGTAGGAGGTGTGGTCTGATATATAGACAGAACCAGGTAATATACCCCTTTATAGACCACGTTAAGGAGTTTGAATTCTATTGGAAATGCTATGGAAAGCCCTTGGAAGATTTTACTAGGGGATTTGGCATTCTTTGACATTTTACAATTTCATTTCAGCTTTTTTATGGAGAATGGATTGTAGGGAGATTAGAGTAGAAGCAGATATAAGTTGGAGGCTATTGCTCTAGTACCATCAAAGATGGCGGTGGCTTAGACAAGGATGGCACTAGAGGAGAATCTGTGAGGTAGATGGCTTGGGCATACTTTGAGGAGGGGAAGGCAAGAAGGTAAAAAGAGTGGGTAAAAAAGAATATGGAATTCTTTCCCCCAAGCTTCCTTCTCTGAGATGGCAGAAAAATGAGATTGCCTTTCCTAATGTCTGCCACAAATATTTGATTCAGTCAGAATCTACCACAAATAGGCGCTGGCTTTTATTATTGCTTCAGATCCTTAGTGCACTGATTGTGAAACTGTTGCCCACTATTACCATGCTCATTGCTTAATAATGAGAACTGGCCGTCAGCCTTCTTTTACAAGCCCTAGTAACCACAGTATTCCAGTATTCAGTGAGCTAAGTTAATGCTAGAGTCATTTGCTCCCTGACCAGTGACTTAATGAGAGAAGATGAAGAAAAGAAAGGCACCATCTCCCTGGGAGCAGAATTAAAACCCATTGGTATTACCAAATCTTAAATTTCCCCCCAAGATAGTTCTTATCTATGGGAAGTTCTTTCCCATGCAGCCCCCTCTAGTACCCATACACAGCACTCTTTGGAGTGACTTAAACATCGTTGATATTCAATCAGGGTTTGTACGAAATAAAGAAATCACTCTTTGGAAGTTGTTTTTTTTTGAGTAGCAATTAAAAAGAGAGTAACCTTTGATTGCCTGCACCCATTTTGCCCACATCCGTAGGTCCTGCCTGAAATGTTGAATCATTAAGAGAAAGGTTATTCCATCAAGGTAAGAGAGTCAAGAGAAGGATACCTGCTTTAGAATATCAAGGGCAGGAATATAGTATTTGGTGTCTTTTAAATGTATGATGTAGCATGAATGTACTTCAGGAGAGAAATGTTGACACATTAGCTATCTACTGCTAACTGGCGACACAAGCCTCAGAATTTGTTTTGTGAAATCAAAAAAATCATTTGTAAAAAATAGTCTCCCTAGGTATCAACTCCTTTGTAGAATTAAGCGATTTCACAGAGACCTACTGTGCTCTAGCCATTTTAGGAAGGTTTGTGGAGGGAACCAACTCATCATGGTTCTTTTGAGCTTTGTGAGCTTTGTGTGTGAGCCAAGCTATCTGTTGTGGGTAGACTGGTAAAGCTAGCAGCTGGTTTCCATTCGCATTGAACACCGAATAATAGAAAATGGGCTTAAATTGCCGCTGGGAGGGATTTGTTGAAGACAGGAGGGAAAATGTCCTGATTGTAGTTTAAAGGTAGCGGAACCAGTTGTGTAATTATTTTCCCTGGTGGGCTTTACAAACAGCAGAGCCGGTTGTCACTGCGGGATGGTTCCCAAACAGCATGGGTGTTGCCCAGAGGCGGTCTGGAATAGATGACCCCTGGAGAGCTCTCCCAACAGTAGGTTTTGTTTTGTTGTTGTTGTTGTTGTATTATTATAGGCAGCATCTGGTACATTTCTAATTGGCAGAACTGCCTTAGAATGGAAGGAGTCAGTCTCAGTTGAGCACTGGAAGTGAGTTGGAATGGAAGAAGTACTTTTTCGGTGGAGGAGCATTATTTCTGTTTTTCAACTGCTTATCCTAGCAGTATGGAAGCACATCCAAGTGCATTGATGCATATATAATGTTGAAGTTGCTTAGTTTTAGTCGCTCCTTCTCCAATTCCTTGATATAAAAACAAGAAATATGCTGAGTTGCAAGGGTGTTCATTTAATCTCTACGGTTTTCTAAATCTTAAGCATGTTTGAATAAATCACAATGATTATTGTTTCCTTTTATTCCATCTTTCTTGAACATGTGTAATATTCTTAAGTGTTGACCATCAGTCCTGCTGAAAAAGGACCACTGACTCTAATCACATTCTGGGCTCTCATTCAGATGCATATCCAAAGAGTGAGATGATTTATACCTGGACAAAAGGTCCTGAGAAATCAGTGGAAGTTCCAAAGGAGTCTTCGAGCTTAGTCCAATATGACTTGGTTGGGCAAACTGTATCAAGTGAAACTATCAAGTCCATTACGGGTGAGATGTTTAACGATTAAAGTCAGTATGCTACTTGGCATTAATTTTCCAGTCTGCAAGAGGGATTGAAAAACACATTTTGGGATTTGAGTCTTCTGAATATCGGGCCTCACAGTCAGAATAAGGCCACGGCTTTCCTACGTCACTTTAATATGTCACTTTCAGCTGTCACATTATAAATACTTACCAACAGCTACCAGAAATCTTATAATTTGTTTCCCTAATTAGCTTTTTAGATTTTTGTCTAAATGCCCATAAAAGATGCTTGAACTCAGAGATGTTATATATGGCTCGATGTTACACGTTTCTCTTTGTAGTTTTCTTCATATGTGTAACATTCAGAAACACATCTCTTTCCTAAAACTGAGACATTAAGACAGCCTCTTCCAAAGCAAGTATGTATATATAACGTAAATCTGTGTATTTCAATTCTTTCCAAAATTAAGCTTTAGATTTTCAAGTGCGTATTTCCATTTTTTGTAGTGATTTTCCATAAAAGTGAGGTCTAAATTCTGCTCTTAGAAAATGCTGAAATTGAAGGCTAACTGCTTTCACAGTACCAGGCCTTTAAAATAGAAAGTGCTGCAAGTGTTTTTTTTTAATAGTTGTAGCTTAATTTATTAAATCGCTTAACCATTACATAGAACAAAAGTGTTTTTCTGTGTAAGGATGTTCAATATCATTTCCTCCCTAGTTAGGAACTATATATTTCTCAGTTTGCTTGCTCTGCACTACAGATCATTCTTTGTCTAAAATACTATTTGTTAGTCTGAAATATGATTATGAAGTCATTGACTGATTGCCTGCGTAACCAATAATACATTTTCCTCGTGTTTCATTTGTAGGTGAATATGTTGTTATGACAGTTTATTTCCACCTCAGACGGAAGATGGGTTACTTTATGATTCAAACATACATTCCGTGTATAATGACAGTGATTCTTTCTCAAGTTTCGTTCTGGATAAACAAGGAATCAGTTCCAGCTAGGACTGTATTCGGTAAGTGCCATTCATTTCTTGGGTATTTTTGTTCGTGTTATATTTTGATCATGATTCATGGGAATAGTTCTTAAAACATCATTTTTTCCCCCTAAGAATATACTAAACAGTAATATATCAAGCTGTATTGAGAAAAGAATCATATGGCTTTGTTTCTTTTTTCTTTTTTCCTTTTCATAGGCTTTCATTTTTACTCAGCCAATACAAATAAGGTTTGGGGGATATAGGTAGGCCATCCTTTCCTTTGGGGCCTCATCATATTTGCCTTATTAAGACCAGACAGATGGGACCAAGAGTGACTCTGAATATGATTTCACTTTTCATGATATTCTTGGGCTCCTACCTTAAAGCTGTATAATTGAATTAAAATCATATCTAGGTGTTAAAATGGAATGCGCTGGGAACTAAAAATAAAACAAATAAAAGTCATGGCTGAATGAATATGAAAGCCTTAGCATAATTTGCTTTTTAATGAAGAGGAGCAAAATGCATGTGGTTTCAATGCATTGAGTTGGATGGTATTATATGCTTAGTTTATTAGCTCATTGTTATGTTCTATCTATATCTTTTCTCTTCGAACACAAGCATATTTTCTTCTTTTTGCTTTTATAGTGGCTTCCTATATATCATATTCTTAACTTTATGAGGTCCAGAACACACCGGGTTTAAATTTTTATAGCTGTAAATAAAGCTTTCTGTATATCAGCTATGCTTTTAAATAATACAACTAGTTATAATGATATCTATTTAATATAACATATTTCTCTATTCTCTTTCTATTGATTGTGAGTGGTAAAAGTAGGTAGTAGTAGGATAAGAGGGAAAATGCTCACAGTTTCTCTGGACTGGAGGTACAATCCTCACAGGAGAGGTCATCCTTCTTTTGCATTTTCTAGTTGGGAAGATCAAAACCATGGTATATTATCCCTTATCACGCCACAGCAGGAGGGACGCTGGTGAGAATACACTGGGGGAAGTAGGAGCTTCTCATCCCACTTCTCCATCCTTACAGAGAACTGATCAGGTGTCTTAGTGTCCTCAACGCATCTGAATGTGAGGAAATTTTTCACAGACACCTGCGCCCCCCTTTAACCTTAGGTTTAACACAAGAACCCTATTAGGGAAACTATTACAGAACAGTTAGTGTGGGGAGCAGGGTAGGACCTCAAGAAGCCAGTGAGCTAGTATTGTAGTACTACCTACGTCACAGAGTTGTGAGGGTTCAATTAAATAATAACTGCACATTGCAAGTATGAAATATATTTTACGCATTAAACAAACTGAGGGTTGCCGCAGGGAGGGGAATATAGGGGGAAGGTGGTTGGGTTATGGACATTGGGGAAGGTATGTGCTATGGTGAGTGCTGTGAAGTGTGTAAACCTGGCGATTCATAGATCTGTACCCCTGGGGCTAATAATACATTATATGTTAATAAAAATTTTAAAAAATAGGTGTAAGAATAAAAGAGAAAATAACAAATCTAAGCTTTGGACTACAGTAGATTGGGCCTTGAAACTGGAATCTGGCACTTATTTTCTTTATCCGTATACATCTCCATCCTAATGCCTCTCTCCTTCATGGACTGGTGAGGATTCAGAGTGATGTTCAGTACTCCTCCCAGGGCACATGATACACCTAGTACGTATTTGTTACTCTCCCTCGTACTTCTCTCACATAGGGGAGACTTATTTTGGGGGGACTTGGTTTTCTTAATTTTTAATTGCTTTTCCAGAAAATACTTATTGATTTTGTGTAATACCAGGCACCCTGTTAGGTCCTTTATGCTCCTCAAGTCATGTAGTGTGCGGAGTAGACTTTGGTCTTTGCATATCATGTTCAGAGTGAGCCTGACTGGGCAGGAAGTACCTGCAGAGGCTGAGCACAGACCAAACTCCCTTAACTTTCCCTGGCATAAATCATACCAATGTTTTAGGAATTATTATCAGAAAATAAAAATAAAATCACCTGAACACATATTATCATCTCTTTTCTGTGATCTTAAAGAACATCTAGAGCAGAAAATACTGACCTGTCCTTTATATATCTGATGAAGAGGCAGTAGTGTCTTAACACAGATTCTGCCTCCAGGCAACCTCAGTTCTAACCACAAGGTCTACCACTGATTTGCTGTAGACTGCCAATGAGTTACTTCTGCTCATTTCCTCGCGTGTTACAACAGGATGAAGGGTTGTACTTACTCCATAGGGTTGTTATGAGGGTTAAATGAATTAATTTGAATAAAGAACTTGGAACAAAGCCTATCATAGAATACGTTTTATTTAAGTGTTTATTATTATAACAGTCCACACTGCCATCTACCTCATTTAGGAATCACTACTTGATACTCTAATATGAATGTCCTCTGTATTTTAGAGTTACTGTGATTGTTCGATAAGCTTTGAAAGCTTTTTTTGGTTGAACACAAATTGGTAGCCACTGTACTGTCCTATCTCCCTTGTCCCCAAACAATAGAAATTTCCAGTGATGTGGAGAAGGATAACACTGATTACAGTGGTACCCACCAACATTTCCAACACATAAGACACTGTAAGGAAATTAAGTGGCATGCAGTAAGAATACTGGTAATACTAATAACAATGATGATAAGATTTGCCATCTTATGTAATCTTCACAATAACTCAGCAAGGTAGGTCTTATTAATTCTTCATAGATGAAGAGAATAACTCAAAGAAATCAAGAAACTTGTATAAAGTTACATACTTATAAGTGATGGACCCAGGACAATTTCTGTCTAACTTCGAGAACCTTGCCATTTCTATTCTGCCATTCTGTCTTCACAGGAAGTATAAGGATGTGGGTGTTTGTGGAGTATTCAAGAGCTTCTGAGTGAGATTGTATAGATGTGTGCTGAAGATAATTTGTGGGTAGCTTTTTCCATTTGAACTGTGACATTTGCCTGTCTTGTGCTTGTGTGCCAAGATGTTGGTTTTGATTGACCAGGGAAATCATGCACAATAATTAAGTCTTCAAAGACCTAAGATGTGTCAGAATGGTAATTATTAAACTGTTCATTGAGGCACTGAGATGGCATTTTCCTAAGGAAGTTAAGTTTTAAGTATTTGGGGAGCATTAGCAATCTATTTCATATGAGACTGAAGTAAAACATTAATTCTGGGCAAGTATATATTTTCCCTAATTTTTCATTTCCCTCTCCACTTGGGGAAAGAATATGCTGGATCAGACATGTCACCAGAGATCATGGAAAATTAGACTCTCCCCCCCCCCAAAATTAATTAATGTAAATATGGGAAGCAGAGTGTGCTGAATTCTCTCCAAAGACCTTCTATCTGCAATGTTGTCTGCCTTTAAGTCTTCTCATTATTCCAGTATAGTAAAATGTTAAACCAGAGTAAATGCCAGCTGGCATGTCTAAATCATTACTAGTTCATTTCCTTGGAGTGGCCAGCCAAAAATTTACTCTTGTGCACAGTCTTAGCTTACTCTTACACGTCCTCTCCCAGTTCCTGGACCAGCCAATATGGTACATATTCAGCATTATAAAAGCAGGTACTGGCATCAATAGTTGAACGTGTCAAAAAAAATTCTATGGTTGTTGAAATGCTTTCAGGGTAGATGCCAGCTAAGCCATTGAGAGCAGATGCACTGTCTTCCTAGAGGCAGAGGAAGCATGTCTTCTTATCTGAAGGGTTAGCTTCTGTTTGCTACTCTTTTGGTGTTTATTAAACCAAATGCTCTAAAAACAGCTGTAAGAAACACATTCCTTATATGCTAGTGCTTTCTTTAAGTTTGACCACAAGACGGAGGAAACTTTTTGTCTAAAAGGAAGGCAACTTAGCAAATTGTTTATACTTCTCTAAATTTGCCAACACTCATAAGATATGAACCATAATATTCTACAAACTTTCAATCAAATTGACTCAAACCAGTGAAAGAGAAATGGAAAGTAAGCACATATGTTTTGCATTTATGTCCACAGCATCGTTTAACATTTTCAGGAACTGGTGATCAGAAAGTAATTTTGGAATTCAAGGCTCAATAATTTCATTAATATCCTGCCTACTTAGCATTAATGAGGGATTTTCTTCCCCTGACAGCAGGAGAAGATGAAGACCATTACTGCAGGTCTGCAGGAGAAATTGTTCTGGTATCAAAACAAAACAAAAACAAAACAACAACAAAAAACAGAACACTTTCAAAGCCTCCTGGGAAATCCTAAATCACTTATATTTGAGTTTTAGTTTTCCTTTTTGGTTATCACATTATGTTCTTTAGAATTTTCTGAGTTCTGAGTAGTATTCTTATTTAGGCTGCACTGTTCATATTTTATTTCCAAGTGCTTTCAGCATAATTGCTGTGATAGAGGAAATATACACAAGGAATTTGTATAACATTTTTGAATTCTTAATAAGCCATTAAACTTAAATTTTTATGAATAAGAAGAAAAACTTTGATTTATCTTCAAACTTTGTAGCTAAAATTTTCAAGGTTAATTTACATCTCACAGGCAGCATGGGAATGTTGCCATTTTTCTGAGATCAAATGGAGGCCTAAAAGTTCTAGGGTTTCTTTCTGAAATGAAGTACAAAAAATTCACAGTACTCCGTTTTCATAGCTATTTCAATATCTCCATATTTGACCCAGCAAACATTTAAAAATCTGTTTTAGATGAATAAAATTCTAAAAAAAAAATCACACCTTTTTTCTTCAAAGAGGGAATACAACCAAATCCTCAAGTTTCTTTCTCTGTAGAGTTTATGGAATATTTTAAAAGATCTATAGCTTATACACTACGCAGTTGCTCTAATTTTGATGTTCTAAACGTTGATAATTCAGACTGGACCGGAGAAAATTGGGTTGGTGAGGAGGTGAAAAAAACGTTTTTATTCATTACGCACTTATGTATCTGGCATTATATGAAGTATGACAAATACTGAAGCAGTATTAGGTATTTCTGCCCTCAAGAAGGCTACGCTAAATTAGGTTGTTGGAGACAGGCCTATGTTCATGGAACAATTAGGGAACAAGGCAGAACTGAGGAGACAATATAAATTCTCCCTAATTTCAATTATTATTATTCCATTACTATTGCATGGGGCTCACTATCTCTTTAGTTTAGCACGTTATTTTTTGGCTTTTGGTGAAGGATTGACATAGACTGGAATATATAGTTTAGGTGCCTTTTTCATCATCATCATCACCCCCCAATTCAGGAACTATTCTGAACATTAGATAGAATGAGTTTATTATTTATTTATGTATTTTTAAAAATTTATTTATTTGAGAAAGAGAAAGAATGTACATACAAGCAAGGGAAACAGCAAAGGGAGAGGCATACTCCTCACTAAGCAGGGAGTCCAGTGCAGGGTTCTATCACAAGACTCCAGGATCAAGACCTGAGCTGAAGGCAGATGTTTAACCGACTAAGCCTCCCAGACACCCTTTGGATGAGTTTAAATGGGTATAGTAAATTCTCACAGAAATCTCCAAGCTTGACTAGATAACATAGATGATATATGCAGATAGACAAAGATACAAAAAGAAACAACTATTAGCATACTTAAATAACACATTTCTCGATAGCTCCAGTGACAAGTGGACTTTTTCCACTGAGAATGGGGACTTTTTTTTTCAGGCCGAGGAGAAGGCTTCCCTGAGGATGATATTCTTCAGAAACCTATTAATGAAAGAGAAGTACCTCTATTCTTGTTGCAAAGATTTTCCTGCTTACCACAAACTGATGCATGGTAGATGTCCACTATTTTTAAAACTAAATTATTCTAGAAATCTATTTTTCCAGAAATATACCTCTGTTGTTTTTTATAAATTAAGCTCTTTTGCAACTAGATTATTATTTCATTATTATATTAATTTAGCAGGTAATACTCAGTTTTAAGTATCTATAATTCATGATTTTTCTGGTCATGATTCTCCATAGCAATGGGCATGCCTATCCCAGAAATTCTGATGCCCCAAATTACAATGCTATCAACTTCTCACTCCTGGTTGAGAAGCAGTGCTTCAACAGGAAGTTACTTCAACAGGAAGTTACACCTAACTTCCTGCTAGGTGTATGTGTTGACTTGCTCAGGTATGTTGGCTCAGATACTAATACCAGCCCAATATACAATAGGTGCTATATATAGTTGTAATCTTTATAGCAAACCCAATCGCTAAGTATCAAATGAAGCCCATTGAGTTTTCCTCACTTAATCCGAGTCACACTGAGCCAATAAGTAGAAGAGCCAGGATTTTAATGATACCTGTCTCTTACTTGAAAACCTATGCTAATTTCACTGAGCCACTAGGGTTTGAGTCTCCCAAAAGAGATGGCTTGAGATATTGTAAACTTTATTACCCCTCTCCCACCAAGTCCCCAAGGTTTGTTGGTTTGTTTGCATAGTAGTAATGATATTTTGTCTTTTTGCTCTTTTGCTTCTGAAGGAATAACCACAGTCCTCACCATGACCACACTGAGCATCAGTGCACGGCATTCTTTGCCCAAAGTGTCCTACGCTACCGCCATGGATTGGTTCATAGCTGTCTGCTTTGCTTTCGTATTTTCTGCCCTTATTGAGTTTGCTGCTGTCAATTACTTTACCAATGTTCAAATGGCAAAAGCCAAAAGGAAGTCATCAAAAGCCCTCCAGGAAATACCGGCTGCTCCAGTGCAGAGAGAAAAGCCTCCCGAAGCACCTCTGCAGGTATTTGACTTAATCTCCTTCAGTTTAAGATTTCAGCTTTTTGTCAGATTTACATTGAATCCAGGGGAAAAACCGAGAATTTGAAAATCCCAGTAACAATTTGGAAGTCATTTAAAATCCAAGAAATCGGAAAAGGGTAGTTGTAAATGTAAACTTTAAAACTGTGATTAATGGCTTAAAAACTAAACAGGTCTGGATGAGTTAGATTTATCTGGAGTTAGTTGTTTGAAAACTCCTGTCAGAATTAAAAGTTTTTGACTGGGACCAAATCTGATGTCTACTATTAAGAGGAACCTGTGGATATCTTTGAATGGGTTGATTGGTCATTTCAGTAGAGTTTATTGGACAAAGTAGAGCAGCCGTTCTTGATATAATCCCACATTAGAACTATCCCATGGGGTCTGGTGGTGTCTGTGCCCGAATATATATATATATATATATATATATATATATATATTTTTTTTTTTTTTAAGATTTTATTTATTTATTTGAGAGATAGAGGTCACAAGTAGGCAGAGAGGCAGGCAGAGAGAGAGGAGGAAGCAGGTTCCCCGCTGAGCAGAGCCCCATATGGGGTTCGATCCCAGGATCCTGGGACCATGACCTGAGCTGAAGGCAGAGGCTTTAAACCACTGAGCAACCCAGGCAACCTGTGCCCTTATATTAAACAAGAAAATAAAGCCAATAAACAAGATGACCCATAGGTGTATCTGATGTGCACCAAAGATGAAGAATTATTGACCTAAAGGGACAGACTTAAAAGGATGTAAATATCTAAGAGCTACTGTAATTTACATTAGGCACTTCAGTGATTCTGTGATTTAAAAAAAAAAAAAGTTTTAAAGTAATGTTTTCCTCAGGACTCCAGTTGTACAAAAATAGCTAGATCTTCATGGAGACAGGTAAGCAAACAGGCAGCTCCTCTTCCTCTTCCTCCTCTTCTCCTTCCATCTCCCCCTCCCCCTTCAAGATCTATTTCTCTCTTAATCTCTACTCAGCTTCCTCGTCAATCAGCAGACAAGTTTCTGCATTCACTTACTCACAGCCTTATTGTAGTTGCCACAAGAGTGGTCTAACACCCTTTTTCCCAAATCAAAAGTATATATAAATGATCAATTGCATTTTCTGTAAATAATAACTCATTCCCTTTTCTGTTAAATCATTCATTAATTCCATTATTATTATTTTTTAACTCATTCAACAAATCCACATCCAATGCCAGACAATGCATTCCCTATGGATAAGTTTATACCCTCTCTGCCTCTGATTGTTGTTTTTTTTTTTTTTAATTTATTTTTTTAAATAAACATATAACGTATTTTTATCCCCAGGGGTACAGGTCTGTGAATCACCAGGTTTACACATTTCTGATTGTTGTTTTAATTGCTTTGCTCTGTTGTGTTGAAGACTTGGTAGAAATATTCTACTTACTATTCCTCCCCCCCCCCAAAAAAAATTTAAATAAATAAATAAGTCTTGGGTATTTATTTTACGGCTTCTGTTTTCTAATTATTGATTTGTGGTTTATTTTATTTCTATATTTCTGCAGATTAGTTATGTTACTCTTTTTCTATTTTCTTGAGTTTAGTTCCTCTAATTTGTTTTCACTGTTTCTTATTTAATAATATAGATTCCTTTATTGCAGTGAGCTATATAACATACTGCTTTGGCCATAAGTCATAAGTTTTGATATCTATTATAATTATTTGCTCAATATTCTACAATTACATGGCTATTTTTCTCTATAAGCTAAGAATTATTTGTAAGATAATATTAAAATTTCCAAAGTGGATATGTTAATTTAACTCTACTATTTATTTCTAGCTTTATCACATTATATTCAAAAATGTTACTTACACAAATGTAAATTTTATTCATACTTCCCTTGTGCTCTGAATTATGTTAAAAACTTGTAAATGTTTGATGAAATTTGAAAGAAGTTGATTTGTAGCTGTTAAATCAATTTTACTTAAAACATTATTATTTCATCCATCTAATAAATCACCTCTTGTCTTCTTGATCTTTCAAACACCAAGAAAGATACAAACAGTTCTCCCACTGATAGACTTGTGTTAATTTTTTTTAACATTTTGACTTTTCTGTTTTCTACACTTTGATGCTCTGATATGCAACATGTAAAGATTCATAACTGCTGTATTTTCATATCAGTCCATATATTTTATCATAAAATAACCTTTTTTTGTCCCATGTAATACCTTTTCCTTTAAATTCTATTTGGTCTGATTTTAATATTTTTCATATTCTTTCTTAATAATAACTTTTGTAGTATATTTTTACTACTAAATTCCTTATTCTTTATTTTCTCATGGACTTTAGAAGCTATATATCGTATCTTTATATCACTAGTGATTAACTTTTAAATTTTAAGACAACATATCTCTACGAATGATTTTTTAAAAATGTTGAAAGAATAAAACATACCAACTCTCTAATGTAGCTATTAACTTTTTCCGAACACCAGGATTGCTTAAGTCCAGAGATTCTGGATTTGGAGATTTTTTTTTTTTTTTTTTTTTTTTTTTTTTAAGAGTCTCATGCTCTACCGACTGAGCTAGCCAGGTGCTGAGACTTTTTTAAAAAAAGTTTTTATTTAGTTATTTGAGAGAGGGAAAGAGAGAGAGCACAAGAGAAGGGAGGGTCAGAGGGAGAAGCAGACTCTCTGCTGAGCAGGGAGCCTGATATCGGGCTCGATTCTGGGTCTCTGGGATCGTAACCTGAGCCAAAGGCAGTTGCTTAACTAATGGAGTCACACGGGCACCCCATGGAGACATATTTTATATACATATTTTTTTCTATTTATAATGAGTCAGTATAGTTTTCTTTCATTGTCTTCAAAGTGAACTTGCATTAGTGCTGTAACAGACTACTATAAATACTTAAAAGTACCACTTAATCAGAATAAACCTAATGTCCAAAGGTGGGAAGAAGACCAATAATCTTCCATTCGTTCCTTTAAACATATCTCTTGGCTGGAGCCATTGCTATTGCCAGTACACCTCAGTTGAACCAATGCAATGGGCTATGTCCCCTCTGACTCAGTAACTCCTCTTGGCAGAATGGGCCACAGCCTGTGTGCAAATGACATAACCAATGTCAAGAAGATTAAATTTGCTTGTGAGGGCATAGATTCATAGTATTTAAGGGTGGGAAGGAAATCAAGTCAAAGTATAAGTCATAGGCTTCATGTCCTCTACAGTGTTTGACTATGTCTGTATAATAACTCAGATTGCCACAGCAGTTTACTTGAAGAATATCTGTGTTCTAAAGACAGTGATTAATAGGTGAGACCACCCATCCTCCTAACTCCAGATTCCTGCCAGAGCATAGCTGGCTTTGGAGCGTCAGTTATCATTGAATGGCAGTATCAAGTTCGACTTTGAAGGTTGAGAACGCATTAAAATTGAGAGAGGGAGGGAGGACGTGGAGGGAGGGACAGAGAGAGAGAGAAAAAGAGAGAGAAGGAAATTTAGAAGGAGAAAGATTGTGTTAACAGCAAAATTGTAGGGGTGCCTGGGTGGCTCAGTTGTTAAATATCTGCCTTCAGTTTGGGTTCTGATTCCAGGGTTCTGGGATCAAGCCGGCGTCAGGCTTCCTGCTGAGCGGGAAGCCTGCTTCTCCCTCTTCCACTCCCTCTGCTTATATTACCTCTCTAGCTGTCTCTCTCTCTCTCTCTGTCAAATAAATAAATACAATCTTTTTTTTTTTAAAAAAAGGCAAAATTTTAAAACATATTATTGGAAGGAAATATTCTAAGAATATATAAGGTTTGAGTTTCAGTAGAAATTCTAACCAGACAGTTGAAATTTGCTTATTCAAATATGTATTCTAACTTGTATGGTTGTTGACTTATTTGAATGATGCTGCCTTGTTTAAAATGTGCTTACACTCCTTATTTGGAATTTCCCTTAGAGTCTACATGACATTTGGTAATTCAATAGTCCTTTGGGTAATGTCACTAGTGGTTTGATTCATTGTCACCATATGTGACCTATGGACTGTTAATGGCCTGGCAGAGGTTTATGGTGACCATTTCTATTCTTTGGGAATTGGAATGTATATGGTTTATGGAATATTCATGAAGTAAGAAGAAAAGGCGGATTGGCAGAATCTAAGGGCAGCTGTGGGCAGCCTCACTATGTCTTTGGGCATCTCAAGAGGCAGAGCAGCTGTTTTGCTTCTCTGTTCAGCATTATCTTAATTCGCCTTTGATCCTGTTCTTCCAATATTTGAGCTGTGTTTCATTGTTTTGGCTGTATCTTTCCATATCCTTACTACTTTTGTGAGTATCTGTTCTCTCACTGATGCAGGAGATTTGGATTAATAGGACAGTTTAGAAAATAAATAACTATAAAAAAGGGAAGATTTCTTAAAATCTTATTTAAAAAAATCATTTGAAAGTATATCTTATAGTTTTTGTTCAGTTAGAAAGTATGCATTTATGAGTGTATGTTGTATCTTGTGAAAAAATCCAATGATATAATGACTAAAATAAGTTGTTGTCTTAAACTGTATCAGGTACTATGTGATATGCTTTACAGGCATTACTTAGTTTCAAGGTCATGATAACTCTCTTACAGATGAAGGAGCTGAGGCTTGCAGTTGTTAAGTGATGTGCTCAGGAAATGGTAAACTCCGTATTCAAGTTACTACAGCTCTAGCTGAATGCACAACTTGTTCTCTTTTATTAGAACTCTGTTTTATAGTACTTAATTTATGATATACCTGTAAAGAATAGACAGTAGAACATATATATTTTATACATGTATAAAATGATCATCCCAACAGTCTTGTTCATATTTCTATATATAAATAACAATAGTGAAACATTCTGAATGATCTTTACATGTCAGTAACAAGAACTTTTACAGACATTCAAGCCTAATGACAGATTAGACATGTTGAGTGTTGGAAATAGAGGATGAGTTGGGGGTGGCATCATTCACTAGAACAGAGAAGAGCAGTGAACTATCTTTAATGAAGAAGATAATTACTTCAAGCTTAGATAATGGCAATTTCCATAGCACGACATTTCTCCCTTCCCACAGTAAGAATGATTTTCTTTTTTCTAATGGAAAATGCATACTTCTCCACAGCATAGCTTTCTTTTCTACCCAATTTCTTTCCAATCTACCTAATTTCTATTTCCTTTTCACTGTAACTGTTCTTCATGAACTGCTAAATTTTAAAGTGTTTGTAAATTCTCACAAGGATATTTGTAAAAATAATGAGCTACTTGCTCTACTTAGAGTCTTCAGGCAAAGATGATATAAAAATAATAAATAATTCAAGGTGGCTCCTGGATTCAATAATTTAAGTGCACACATGAGAACTCATTTTTTACTATCCATTCTTCAAAGTCAAACTCAAGCCTTATTTCCCATAAGTGCCTTGTTCCGACTGAGTTTATGGATCTCCAGGACATGGTCTTAGGGATCCACATCTACAAAGTGGGGGTGATAATAGAAAGGGTTAAAGAACATCATACATGTCAAGTACATAGTACAAGTATAATGCCCAGGAAATAATTGTGTGATTATCCTTTATTTCTTGAAGCATCTTCAACATTTAACATGCATTTAACATATGTATCACAAAATTTATCATTTGTAATACTGAAGTATTTTGCATAAGTAAATTGTTTCAGATATGATTGCTGCTATATCCACCTTAGCTTAGGTGGTGAGCTTCTTAATAACATTGATAATGGTTTCATTTTTTTCCTCACACAGCACATTGCATGGTGTTTAATAGTTACAGTTTATTGATGGAGTATAATGAGTCAACTCTAGGAAGCATGACAATGGAAATGTGGTGCTTCTGAAATTATATAAATATCGACACGTCTAAATATGTTTGTATTTCATGTAAAATTCTTTTTTATCAAAGTAAATGTGAACATCAAATAGATGTTAAGTAGTGAGGTAGAGCTGGGCCACTGGGAGTATCTAGAACAAGAGACATTCAGGCTTAGCATTCTGGGACACACTTGTCACCAGGTGGACTTAGCTTGTGGGCAGCAATAGAGTGCAGAAAGGGATGCTTTGAAAAAAATAAAACAAAACAAAAATCTCAGTACATCACAAGTGCAACTGTGCATTAGGAGGAAAGCATCATTTGTTGTCCTTTGGTCCTTTTAATCACATCATTTACACAGATGTCAATGACTATTCATAACATCAGTTACAATCAGTTAACATAACATCATTAAATATGATGATTTCCGGGCGGTTGGTAATATGCAAGCTTCATTCCATTGCAACAGGGTGTACAAACTAGGTCAGTTTCAGATTTTCATTTTAATCATTCTCCAACTCCTCTTAGAAATGCTGTTCTTTAAATAGTTTAAGCTAACATGTAGGAAACTTTCAATTTTCCATTTGTCCATATTTCTTTCGTTTCTTAAGTTAGTTTAAAAATCTCTTTCCTTGGCAGTTTGAAAAAGGACCTGGAGCAGTGCTGTCAGTTCACTTGACATTTACGTGTGTTTGTGACAGTAGTTTAATGACATTCTTTAAATCTTGTATAAATTGTACCTCCCCAAGCCCATACCTTGTTCAGTACAGAATGTTCTGTAGTTAGTAATGCTCTTTAGGCAATGAGTAATTGCTTAATCGCACAATTATTAAACAGTACCATTTATGACAAGAATAACAGAATTATGTGTCATTTTCAGCCATATTTTTTATCTTTTAGTTTTGTTACGTGTCTTGTGCAGATTCATGAGGAATTGTCATGCTGCTAATCCTTGAGAGCAAATCTCGTCATTTAACAAGTGTTTACCAAGCAACTGTTATGCACCCGTCACCACGCAGGGCACTGACTGAAAGCTGAAGTTTAGGAGCATGGTCTAGTGAAGGATTGAGGCTAGTAGTCTTGTGAGTTAGTAGTATATTTAGTATATAGAAGTGTGGCTTGAGTCCTGGTCTTAGATTAACACAAGCATACTTTTACTAGTGGGAAATTACTCTCAAATCTTCATGGCTACCTCAGACCTACCTGCTGAAATATCAATCTCCATATTCAATTACATATTGGGAATCTATTATATTTATTATATATTTATGAAATAACTATTGGGAATACTGTGCTCACTCCCTTCATAGATATTAGAATAGTAGGAGGACCAACATTCAATGATTCATTTCAAATAATTAAGTAATGATTAATGTGCAAAATGCTGTGGAGAAGCAGAGAAGGTAATGATAAGTATATGACAGAGAATTAGGCTTATGCTGAGACTTCAAGTTATTTTTTTGAAATGCATAAAGTGACAAGTTAGGGGACATCACTCAAAGTGACAAAAGGAGGAGAAGCAATAAGTTTTATAGCTTATCAAAACTATATTGTGCATATTTGGGTAATTATTGATAATAATATTGCATGGGAAGAAAAATGCCAGCATTAACATCATAATGAAATATGTAGTCTATTTTTTCCTCTAAAATGGGAAATGCTGTAATTTTGATGCTGCGTTAGGAAGGCTAGATAGATTAGCCAGTGCTTAAAGGAAGAGTAAGGCATCTTATAAACCTTGGTTTCTAAGGGTAGGGTGTATGTGTGTGTGTGGTATAGATATAGATTAACAGTAAATCCGTTCTTTTATTTTCATGTATTCTGTGTTTATAAATATCATGGCAAAGGGAGAAGCTGTGAAATGTATTTATGTGGTACATGGAATTTGGGTACGTAGTATGTCATTACCATCATTATCATTGTTTTTACTGTCTACTATGTACCATATAGCTGTGTGTGTTTATATACATATATATACATGTCATTTAAAGAATGTATATGTATACACACACATATATGTATATGTGTATATATGTGCATATATGTACATGCATATGTACATATATGCATGTATGTATATTTACCATATACATGCATGTACATGTATATAATATACAGTGCTAGTTGCTTTATATGCGATCTCTCTAATTTCTGCAATGGTCTCAGAATGAATTGTATTGTTACCCACATAATTTTATGGTTGAGGAAAATAAGACTTGGTGAAGTGTTTTGGAGACTTTCAGATGCAAGGTGCTGCCATTCTCTAGAGAAAACAGGGAGGCATCAAGGGATTGTGTTTCTACTCTCAGTTCTCCACTGTAGTTCTAATCACATAACCCAATATTTGGGTTTGCACTCCTCTGTTAGATGATGAAGTTAGGCAAGATTATATCTAAATTTCCTTCTAATTTTTAAAAAATATTTTATTTATTTATTTGAGAAAGAGAGAGAGAATGAGCAAGGGAAGGGGCAGAGAGAGAAGCAGATTTGCACTGAGTAAGGACCCCCAGTGCAGGACTCAATGCCAGGGCCCTGAGATCATGACCTGAGCCGAAGGCAGCCGCTTAACTGACTTAGCCACCCAGGCACCCCTAAATTTCCTTCTAATCAAAAAATCTGCATTACTACAAACTCATTTACTCTCTATGAATAATGCCAGATTGCTTTATATTCTTTAACATGTGCTTACTTTAGTAAAACGGATTAGAAGGAGAGTGGTTCTTTTTGGCTTCACAGAGTCAGATCAACATAAATCTTCAGGTTATTTTATACTCACCTACATAGTAAAGATCATACAGTTCCAATAACAATAAGAGCATCAACTGATACTATGTTACCAAATACCAGAGAGTAGTCTAAGCATTGCTCACATATTAACACATATAAGTGCCACAGCAGTCCTGTCCTATCTTCAACCTCGCTGACAGATGAGGAAATTGAAGCACAGAGAGACCCAACTGACTGGTCCAGGATCATGTGGCTGCTAAGTAACGGAGCCAAGATTTAAACCCAGGTAATCGGGATCCAAAGTTTAGGCTTATAACTGCAAGGAATCGCTGCCCCACAGTTATAACCTGCTTCCAGCACTGCTGACCCTCTGCTGTGCCTTATCACCACAGACTCATTCCCCATCCCAATTTCAGGTTTCCTGAAGGCTGTATCAGTGTTCACATTGTAGAAAGTGTAAGACCTATTTTGGAACTCTGTCCTGTTTATAAATAAGCCCCGTCCATTAGTTAGTAGTTTAGTTTACACAGAAGCCAAAATCACAGAAAATTAGTCACACTTTCCAAATCTCCAGCTTTGCATAAAACACATGGGCATTTTGTCAAGGCTAAAAATTATAAATTGATATTGATTTAACACATTCATTTCAACAGACTATACAGCAGTCCCTAGTTTTTGGCATTTTGGGCATTTTAAACATTTAAAAAAATCACTCAAGAGTATTACTATTTTTTTTACTTGAAATAACCTGTCCTCCATGTGTTGATGTGTTTAATTAACAATACTTACTTAGAACATGTGTTCAGAAGAATTGTTTTAAAGGTTGTAGGGAAAATTTTTATGACCTTCAAGAGATAGTTTTTGCCCTAAATGAGTTTGTACTGTCAGGTAGCAGAGTATAGGGTTATAAGTCATCAAGAGGAGCAAATATTCTGTAGGGACCAAGGAAAGTTGTGAAAAAACATCCTGAACTTTGAGAGGGGGTAGGAGAACTCAGCCTGGAAGTGAGGTGTATTTTTCTGATGGGCAGCAGATGCAGGAGAATGGCAAGGAAGTGAAGTAGCTCATTACCATAAATACCATTAGTTTGGTTTGTGATATTCATGAATCAGCCTGAGAATCATTCTAGCATTGCTATATGATTAGTAAACTATTACTATATCAATGGAATTTTTATTATATCTCCATTTATCCATTATTTCTCCAGCACTTCTGGCCCAAATTTGCTAAGAACCTAGCAAGTGCTCAAGAACTAATTAATATTGATTTCATTCCTCATACCACTGAGATATAGGCTCAGTTGCTAGGGATAGGAATATATGAAGGAACCACATAGTTCCAACAGTGAAATATTATTGAAAGTTTTTTTTTTAAATGGTATTTCCAATTTTTATTAATTTCATGATCTTTTCCCATCTATGTTAGTAATGTGAGTGAACCAGCCCTTCTTTTAAGAGTGAAAAAAAAAATCAGCTTCAAAAATTACAGCTGCTTGAAACAAATTCCCTCAATGTTTAGCTACATTTTCCAGCAAATTCTCTTCCCTAAGCTACTATGTAAGATTATTCATTCCTTCTGGTTTATTTGGCTAAGCTGCCAATTTCCCTTTTGCTATTTTGAGGGTCTAATTTCTCACAACATAATATACATAGCTAAATCTCTAGCTTTTCACTCAGCCTCAGATGTTTTAGAAGTTTCAAGAATTATCAGTTTGCATATTACTTATTTCATTTCACTTAAATGAATTAGATGATATTATGCATAAAAATACCTCTGGTAGAAGATTATTATGGGTCTTGGTCAATTCAAGGAGAGGGCACTTTCCACTCAGATTGTATAGCATAGTATGGTTTTCTGTGTTCTAGAATTTCAGATTTCACAAGACTCTTACACCGTCTAGTTTTGTTGCCTGGATAACACATCTTATTGTCTCACAAAGCCTCTTTTATAGCAATCCTGAGTTTTCATATTCCTCTTATTTACTCTGCAAGGTGCTAATTTTTTCTCCCCAGTTTTTCTCTCTCTTGTAATTTGACTTTAATTTTTATAACTCCAACATGGTCATAGAGATGACTACTAGCATGAAGACTTACTTATTCTAAGTCTCATGACTCCCAACCATGTAGTCCACTGAATTTGGCATCTTTCTCAAGCACTTGCTCTCTTTTGGGAGAAATCTGGCTGAAACAAACTTTTTAAAAAATTACTTTTACTTGCTTTTTGTTTGACTAATGGAAAAGAGTTGTGGGCTCCGTAGTCAGAGAAAAGGCTGTCTTTCAGAGATTCAAAGAAAAAAATGGGGGTGTGAGGATGAGGGTGTGGTTTAGTTTTTCTGTGTGCACTTCCTATCTTTACCTCCTGAAAAGGTTTATTTAAGCCAAATCAGTTTAATGGGGACAGTCAGGGGTCCCCTGAAAGTGAAAAATTGTACTATTAAAATAAAAGGAGATAGGAAGGAAGAAGGATCCCCATCACTTAGTGCCTCTGTACTTTCTCCTCAATTACATCTTTGGTACTCGAGGGTTGACATTTTCAAAGAGAATTCGGCAAAAGAGGGTATGGACTTTGTATCCAAGCAGTGGAAAGCCAACTCTTCACGTACAAAATGGGCATACTGTTGTTTCAGCTTAACTAACTATGAACACTTGTGAACATCTGAATAGGCTTATTTTATTTTATTACTTTTTATTTATTTATTTGACACAGAGAAGGAGATCACAAGTAGGCAGAGAGATAGGCATAGAGAGAGGGGGGAAGCAGGCTCTCTGCTGAGCAGAGAGTCCGATGTGGGTCTCGATCCCAGGACCCTGGGATCATGAATTGAGATGAAGTCAGAGGCTTTTTAACCCACTGAGCCACCCAGGCGCCCCTAGATTTTTTTTTTTTAAGTCTCTAAGAATATGAACTTCAGGACGAATATTTAGCACAGAACATGGTACCTAGGAAACGTCTGTTCAATATTTGTTGACTATGTCAGTGGATCAAAGAATGAATGAATGCAGTGTGATCTCCATAAAATATTAATAATAATAATGGTGACAGGAAAGAGAAGTCCTAGGTGACAACAAAAATGGAGAAAACTCCCGTATGTCCATTCCAGTGTTGCTTTTTTACTTTTGAAGGCCGACATTGCGTTTGGGGATTTCTGGAGGAAATCTGCATGATTTTTTTCTTGAGCTGAAACCACCTGTTTTCTTTGGAAATATCTCATATGAAGCAGCTATGATCCTTGCCCTTTCATTGGTTGTTCCTGTGACTTGGTCTTGTTTGGGTTACTCTGGCTCCTGATGCAGACAGGCTACTAGATGGGAGTGACAGTGATATTCAACTGTGTGTGCTGTTTAGGCTACGGCTGGAACACAAGGAAATGTTGTTTGATTGTATGTGAAAAAAGGATATAATTGATACCCTTTGGAGAACTGGTTTGAATGGAGAAGCATTGAGAAGGGCATCCTGCCTGGAAAGTGAGGAAAGGAAGCCATGTGGAGCTTAAAAGTTGCTTCCACAGAAAGCAAGCAAGAACTGGACAACCATATAGTAATTTCTATAACATATAGAATATAGTTATATTCTGAGAGCAGATGCATCACTAAAAAATGGTGGACTGCAGTGATGAATGAAGAGCATGACTGAGCACTTGACCTTCACTGTCCCCCCTTCCATGGCCAAATGAACCTGGGATTTGTCTTGACAAAAGCCAGTTTTCTGTGTGTGTGTATTTTTATTTATTTATTTATTTTAAAATTTTTAATTTTTTAAATTATTTTTCAGTGTACTAGAATTCATTATTTAGGCACCACACCCAGTGCTCCATGCAATAGGTGCCCTCCACAATACCCACCCACCAGGCTCACCCAACTTCCTATTCCTGCCCCTTTAAAACCCTCAGATTGTTTTTCAGAGTCCATAGTCTCTCATGGTTCATCTCCCCTTCCAATTTCCCTCAACTCCCTTCTCCTCTCCATCTCCCCATGTCCTCTGTGTTATTTTTTATGCTCCACAAATAAGTGAAACCATATGATAATGGACTCTCTCTGCTTGACTTATTTCCCTCAGCATAATCTCTTTCAGTCCCGTCCATGTTGCTACAAAAGTTGGGTATTCCTCCTTTCTGATGGAGGCATAATACTCCATAGTGTATATGGACCACATCTTCCTTATCTATTATTCCGTTGAAGGGCATCTTGGTTCTTTCCACAGTTTGGCGACCGCGACCATTGCTGCTATGAACATTGGGGTACAGATGGCCCTTCCAAAAGCCAGTTTTCATTATTTTGAACTATATGAAAATACCATTTATACTGGTGAAAAATGGTTTAAAAAAGTCAAAAACAGTTTTTTGAAATGAAGATGAGGCCTAGATCTGCCTTGCAATTTCCTTTATCATCTGTTTCTTTTTTACAGCAAAGCAGGTAATTAGAAATAAATTGTCCTAGTGATTATACTGGTTCGCATTTTAAAATTTTATTGGTTTGTTTTCAAGACAAAAATTAAGGTTGGAGCTGAGAATGTCAAAACCTTGGGCCTGTACTCAGTGTGCCTGGGGCTGATGGGAACATATCCTGTATGAGCATCTTAATACTCTCAGAAGGATTGTTTTGTTAGTTTATTTATTTATTTTATTTTGACTTGAAGCACTTGAAGCTTGCACAGACCTAGAACATCAACAGGCACTCTCCCTTGCTGTTAGCTCCCCTATTGTTGCTTCTGCAAGCAAGAAACCCACTTTGCTAAAGGCTTAGCTGATCCTGAAAAGTGTTAACATGCTTTCTGCTTAATGTTTGCCTTTGGGCTGATCTAAAAATGGCAATGAGGAGGTTACCTATTATCTACAGAACAAGAATACATTTGGGGACTGAAATAGATTATGGTCAATGGGGACTTGATCTGCTGACAGAAAGTTATATTAGTAGCCCTGAGTGATTCATAAAAATAGAATTAGATTTTATGTGGTGAGTCCTGTTTGTTTTTGGTTAATTAAAAAAGTGAATCTCTCTTTTTAGTACTCCAATATTTAAGTCCTTTAACTCTGAGACTTATTTTCCCCATGGTGTTTTTTTAATGAAATACACTCATCTTTCAAAATTATGGAAATTGTTCATTTTTGCACATTTTCAATGGATAATATCCTTTGCACCATCGCCAAATATATCAAATTCATTATTAAAGAATACTTTAAAGAAGTGTTTTGAAGCACCATTGAGATAGAATATAGAAAGACTTAAAATCTATATTGAATGAAGCAAACATTTTTTTCCATCTGTGATCTTCAAAATCCTAGCAAATTGGAAACTTTTATTGTTTTTTTTTTAATTAATATATAATGAGTAGGTTGACTTTGTCGTTAGTTGCCTGTTTCCCTTGTGGTCTACCTAATTTAAGATTTGTTTGGGACAAAAATGCCCTGCCTTGACCAATAGACTAGATAGTCACCCTAACAATGGAGCAAATGTAAAAAGCAGTTTTCCAGCAATGAAAATTTGCTGAAGGGTTTAAGTGAAGTATGTCAAATTATAATCTAGATATATATGATTTTAATAGACATCTTATAATAAGATTACATGTCAAAATTAAAATCAATAGGGGATTTCAGAATTTCATGAAACAATTCAAGGTAATTATTGGTTACAATTAGCCTCCTGGTTACTATCCAGTCATTCTTCAGCCAGTAAGTGCAACTAACTACTCACAGTACTAGTATTCATAGCATTATTAAGCTTCTACAGTCCAAGACACATAAAATTGAAGCAAAAAGAATCACAAGTACATATTGTGGGACAGTGTTGTTATAAGGTACAGGTGAATTTTTCTTTAATGTAAGACAGATCAATACTGTTGCTTTATTCTTAGAAATTATGTTATTAGATGGTCTTCCTCATGGTGGAAAAACAAAACAAAACCAAGATACAGGGAGAGGTAAAATTTGGAGCTGAAACACGTGGGGTGAAATCAGAAGACTGAAAATAAAAGAAATACTGGATAAGATGTTCTTTCTTCCATGCCCTTACTGTCATTGCCTTGTGTGTTACCTAAGCAGTTCAATTTTTTTTTTGTTGCTTTGTTTCTGTCAAGCCCTAATAGAGGATATCCTAAGATTTCATCTTATGTGTTGGTCTGAATGAGAGTATATGTCAGACTTATATTAGGAAGGAAGAAAGAACTCTGTTGTTGCTTGGGATTTTTTTTCAATTTAATATAATTTAATTTAATTTTTTTTCAGTGCTCCAAAATTCATTGTTTATGCACCACACCCAGTGTTCCATGCAATACGTGCCCTCCTTAATACCTACAACCAGGCTCACCCAACCCCTACCCCCCTCCCATCCAAAACCCTCACTTTGTTTCTCAGAGTCCGCAGTCTCTCATGGTTAGTCTCCCCCTTCGATTTCCCCCACCTCACTACTCTGCTTGGTAGACCTGGTTTCAAACTGTGTAGTACAGCCCGATTCATGATAGAGCTGATCATTTCAGAAAGAGCTGCATTAAATATGTACATTATATATGTTTATTCCAGACCAATTTCCTAGCACAGTAGAGTAAGCACAATTGTACACTCTCAGCAGTGTAAGCAATGAAACAGAATTTGTTGCTTTTTCACTAACTCACCATATTGTTCTTCCCCAGGTTGAGTGTGCTGCACAATCTGATCATGATGTTTACTCCATGGTATTCTTTCTTTATGTCATTACTATCGTATTTCCTCTTTATTTATGATAAGACATGCCAGAAGCCTTCTGATAAATTCATGGTAGGTGATAGATTAAGATGACAAGGACATAGCTCAATGTAGACTATGTCATCCTTCATAACAGCCGTTCATATGGTGTTACTATTTCCACATAGGCCTGCTCCATGTTGAGCAGGTAAAACCTATAATTCATGTCAGAAATTCCCATTTATCTAAGTACAAAAAGATAATTAGATTAAAAAATTAGATAAAGTACAAAAAGCTAAATTAGATAAAAGCACTTTTTGGTATTTCTATATAGTGTTAACTTATGTATGAATATGCCGCAATGTAATTTTAGTGTAGAGTTAGTTTTTTGATAACCAAATGCTTTGAAAATTGACAACGGATGAGTAAAAAGGGATTCTGCTAAGCATACAAAAAAATTAATCAGAAACTCATTCCAAAGTTTAATTTCAATGTTCAGTTTTTTTTCACAATTCATCAAGCTGACATTAAAGTTGCTCCACTCCTTTTAAAACTGAGCATTTTAACTGTTCCCTCCCCAATTACTCCACCAGCTAGATAAAGAAAGCCTTTAAAGCCCAGATCTCAGGCTTGAGGTATTTGAGTACTGTAAAAAATATATTGTAATAGAAGACATTTTTCGAGGTGGTTGTGATAAGATCTCCTCCCCACTGGTTGTCTGCCATGCATTTCTTACAGTGTGAGGTGGAGTCTGTGTTCCCTCACACTAGAAACTGGTTGGAGCAGGGGGCCTGTGAACCCAGTGGAAGTGGTGCTATGTGACATTGAGCCTGGCTTTCCTGAGACCCCTTACTGGGACGCAGCCCTCATATGGCAAGGAACCAGGTCACATGGAGAGACCACAGGGAAGATATTTCGGCTGACAGCTCCATTATCAATTCCCAGAAATGTGAATGAGGATGCCTTCAAGGTGGCTCCAGTCCCAGCCACTTTGACTAAAACCACGTAAGAGACACTGAGTGAGAGTTGCCAAGCTGAGTCCAATCAACTTCCAAAGCCATGAATGGGACTGTTTGGGATGATTTATTATGCACTAGATAACTGGAAAGCATATACTTTTTAAAAAATCAGATATATTCACGTTCAAATACTGAGTCAACCTTTTGCTAGTGAGATGATGTCAGCCAAGATCTTTAATTTCTCTCATTCTGTTTATCTTACAGATGTTTAATCTGAAATACTGTAGGTGCTCAGTAAATATGTTTTCCTGCTTTCTTCCCACTGTTCTGCCTTCCTTCTCTCCTTCCCCTTCTTTCCTTCTTTCCATCCATCTTTCCCTCCCTTGCTGTAACTTTTCATTCTTTTCCTTCCCATGAAAATTCAACTGAGTGCAGCTGCTTTTGTGGTAGACCATTTCAAACTGGAATATGTTAGCGCCAGGTGGGGATTTAATTGAACTTTTACTTAGAATGCAAGCAGACAGAATTCAGGATGCATTTTTTTTCTCCCCCAGCAAAAACTGCTGAATCACTGGTTCCAAAATCGGCATAGAATATACTCAGACCTTTCACAGACAGCATGTGTGATGTTATCAAGTGTCTTGGGGGAATGGGGTAAACACATTTTTAAAAAAGGAATGTTTGCATCAGTTCACAGTGAACGTTATCTGAATTCGTTCAGGCAAAGAATATCTTTAAAAGCTAGATAAAGGAAATGAAGGCGTGAGCAACATGTTATTTGTAGGAATGACATACATTATCTCCTTGGCAACTGCAGGGTGGCATGCAATTTGGCAATCTATGTTGTGTCATCTCAGATGCCTGGAAGTCACTGTTTCCTATGGAAACAAAGGAAAGAACAACATGAGAAAAAAGTTCTGATTTTAGTACGCTGGAAAATTATTTTAAAACCAAGGGACCAGCAGGTTTCCATGGCATAACAAAAACTCAAAATGGCTTTAAATTTTCTTTTTTTTTGGTCTTTTAAAAAATTTAATTTAATTTTGTGTGTGTGTGTTCCAGAATTCATTTTTTATGCACCGCACCCAGTGTTCCATGCAATACATGCTCTCCTTAATACCCACAACCAGGCTCACCCAACCCCCTACCCCCTTCCCCTTCAAAACCCTCAGTTTGTTTCTCAAATTCAATAGTCTCTCATGGTTTTTCTCCCCCTCTGATTTCCCCCAACTCACTTCTCCTCTCCATCTCCCAATGTCCTTCATGTTGTTCCTTATGCTCCACAAGTAAGTGAAACCACATGATAATTGATTCTCTTTGCTTGACTTATTTCACTCAGCATAATCTCTTCCAGTTCCATCCATGTTGATACAAAAGTTTGGTATTCATCCTTTCTGATGGAGGCATAATATTCCATTGTATATATGGACCACATCTTCTTCACCCATTTGTCCCATTGAAGGGCATCTTGGCTCTTTCCACAGTGTGGCGACTGTGGCCATTGCTGCTATGAACATTGGGATACAGGTGGCCCTTCTTTCCACTACATCTATATCTTTGGGGTAAATACCCTGTAGTGTAATTGCAGAGTCATAGGGAAGCTCTATTTTTAATTTTTAAGGAATCTCCACACTGTTTTCCAAACAGTGGTTGCACCAACTTGCATACCCACCAACAGTGTAAGAGGGTTCCCCTTTCTTCACATCCTCTCCAACACTTGTTTACTGTCGTGTTGATTTTGGCCATTCTAACTGGTATAAGGTGGTCAATGTGATTTTGATTTGAATCTCCCTGATGGCTAGTGATGATGAACGTATTTTCATGTGTTTGTTAGCCATTTGTATGTCTACTTTGGAGAAGTGTCTGTTCATGTTTTCTGCCTATTTTTTGATGGGATTATCTATTTTGTGTATGTTGAATTTGAGGAGTTCTTTATAGATCTTGGATATGAGCCCTCTGTCTGTAGTGTCATTTGCGAATATCTTCTCCCATTCCATGGATTGCCTCTTTGTTTTGTTGACTATTTCCTTTGCTGCGCAGAAACTTTTGATCTTGATGAAGTCCCAAAAGTTCATTTTCACTTTTGTTTCCTTTGTCTTTGGGGACATATCTTGAAAGAAGTTGCTGTGGCCAAAGTCAAAGAGGTTACTGCCTATGTTCTCCTCTGTGATTTTGATAGATTCCTGCCTCACATTGAGGTCTTTTATCTATTTCGAGTTTATCTTTGTGTATGGTATAAGAGAACCAGACAAAGACCCCACCAAAAAGGAGAATTTCAGACCAATATCCCTGATGAATATAAATTTTCATCTATTAATTCCACAATGCTTTAGAATATGGACTAGATCCAAATTTCCTTTGGCCCTGCTGAGCTTTTTATTCATGCTTTATTTCCAAATGATGACTCAAGACATTTGTATGGAACTTTCAATATACTGGTGTTTCGTAAGTCTTTCTTAAACATCAGGATCTCAGCTTATGCATATACATTCATCTGTTTATTCAACGGATCATTGTCAAGTGTTAGCTTGTGCAGGAATCGTGCTAGGTGTTGAGGCTTGCACCCTTTGCCTTATGTCTTATAATCATGCTGGCATATTCAGAGGATAGGATGGCATTTCCTTACTTGAAGTGAATCCATAATTTAGCAAGCATTCCTTTGGCCATGGTCCGAAGATCCTATTATATTGGGATTTAAGAGATAGCAGATGTGAGCCACAGGGCCACACAACACTCTTTGGGACACAGAACAATTCTCATCATGGCTTTTCTTTGGTGGGTGATTTCAGTGAATTTTCTTATGTATAGTGTCAGCTGGTTTTCATCAAGAACCTCCAAACGAATGGCTCTAAAATATTTCTAATAGTGACTCGTGCTCGATATAATTTCCTTTGGTAGGTAATTTGATGAAATTGAATGTCTTCGGTGAGGGAACCTCAGATTGCAACATAGCTGGCTGTGGTCTGCAAGTTTCCACTAATGATGAAATTCAAAGAGGTATCAACATTATAAAATGCTATAAAGGCAGTCAGAATGCTTGCAGTGGGGCTTATTGACCACAGCAGAAGAATGGTATGGTTGGTAATGTGAAATTAAAGTGTGGTATCAGTGTTGCCAGGCTCACCAGTGGGGCACTGAGAATTCTTTCACAATGGCATGGCAGAGAAGGGCTTGAGATTTACTGTGGAACACGAACTTGGGTTTAGGAGTCAGTAATTTCCAAGCATGATCTTGCCTCCCATTGACTGGTTTAGTGTCTCCAAACCATTGCCTTTACTGCTTATTCTACATCTTCTTCCAGTCCCACTACAGCAGAAGGTGGGACATTTATCTACATTGTGAGGCGTATTAAAGCATGAGTGCGAGGCAGAATGCTACTGTCCACTGAAGAGTCTCACAAAAGAACCTTCTAAGCTGACCTTCCAAATAGTCATTTCAAGTGTTCTTCCAGCTTGGAAGAGTAGAAGCCATATGCCTGATTTTATCTTTTGAATATTAAAATTAATGACCAGATTTCACTTCCTGGATTTTTCTCCCATAGGGTCTTATTTTACTATGTCCTTTCTAAGAGCAGTATTTCAGCTTAGAATTTTCTTGGGTTTGTGGATATATTCATGGAAGATTTAAATAGCATTGCAGCTGTACAGAAAAGCTGTTCTAGTGTGTGCTTTGAAAATCAGCTTTTCAATAACTGATAGCTTTAGAACTATGATTGAGAGGAAAAATCCAGTCCTTGTTAAACAAGCTATTTCAGCCCTTGGCTACATGTTTCAACTGGTTTCAAGGAGAGACTCACGTTTCCCATCGCTTTGCTCCTGCAGAAGCAAGTTGGTGCCTGTGTGCCTCATGCCTTTCCTGTGTAGCAGCAGAGGGGGAGGGGAAGGGGAACGTAGATCCAGGAGGGGATGCTCTTCTGCTCAATAGCAATCATCCAGTCATACTTTTAAACAAGCAGATGTATAAAATGGGAAAGGAAAGACGTTTAATTCTGGTTATCAGTTAATATTCCAGGATTGACTCATTAAACAGTTCATTAACTACTGTAGTGGCCCAGGAAGTATAATCTGGATAGAATAAATGACTGTCATCTGGTTTCCAAGTGGATTTAAATGCACTGCTTTTGGCTATATAGCTTTGCCAACTACTTATCTCCTGAGACACATTGTGTGAGACTCATTTTTGCTCTTCCGAGGGCACAGGAGGGAATGATTTTGTTGCTGATTTATTTCAATACACTTTGCTCATCATTTATTTATTATTCATTTGACTTGTTTTTACTGACTATCTCTTTGTGCTTGGTACTGTGCTAGTTAGTGGGAAAAGGAAAACACAAGAACCCTGGCGCCTCAAGGAATCCACAGTTGGAAGGGGCACTCACCCAGTATGCCACATGCTAGGCCAGGAAAAAATCTAGAATGCTGTGTGAAGATACAACAGTTCAGATTAGCATCTCTGCGGTGGCGTATTCTGATGGTGGTGGTGGATATGTCACATTGAATTTCTCAAAGGAATCCATAGCTAAGTACTACCTCTGAAAAGATCAAAGGGAGGCAAAGAAGATGGAGGAAAGAAGGCAGTTGAGTGGTATGTGCAAAGATCCAGAGGCAAGACAATACAACTGATATTTGTAGAACTAACTGAAGGCATTCTGCTATAATCCAGGTGTTTTAATGAGGTTTCCCCAAAAGCAGAACTCTGCTGCAAGGATTTATGTGTAAGCACTTTGTTTTTTGAGGTGATCCCAAGAAGCTCTGTGAGGGAATTAGATGGAAAGGAAGAAAATGCAGTAAAGTATGTTTAATGAGCAAATTTCCTACTGTGTACCCATCATCTAGGGATTCTCTCAGAGTATGTATGGAACACACCTCACAACCCACTGGTTGACAAAGAAGTGAGATACTTACTTACCAACTCTTGTCTCTTATTAATTAGGATTACTCAAGGGAGGTTAACCTTCTTGAACTTTTGGTCAAATACTCTCCCCCAGATCAAACTCCTATAGACAGGGTACACTTTAGTCAGAGAAAGGCAGTAAGCCATCATCTTGTCTGGAGTAATGTCCTGGGTAAACCAAATAAAAACAGATGAGGCACTAATAGCATATGCTACACTAGGGTAAGCTGGGGTAGTTAAGAGGAGGGTTTGAGAATAATACGGAAGATGAGACTGGACTGGGACGCAGGGTGCAGATCCTGTAGAGTGTTAAGTTATGTAAGTATTTTAAGTTTTTTTCTTGAAAAGAACAGAGAACTAACTGAAAGAATATAAGCAAGGAAGTAATGTGATCAGATTTACAATGCATAAATATTATTTTAGTGGAGAGTAGAGAGAGGGAAGATTCATAATCATGTTAGGTCTAAGAATGTTAATAGCCTGTGCAGTAGCCAAGTGTTAAATATTGATTTCTTCTTCACAGCCTCTATGAAGGCTGTGAAGAAGAATAGATATATTGGAAAAATATTGAGAAAGTTAGACAGAAAAGAGTAAGGCAGAAGTGGGTAAGAATAGTTGAATTTGTGGCTTGTATAGCTAGCTGAGTGGTGGACCAGTCTTTAAGATCTAGAATATAGCAGAGGGGATATATTTGTAAGGATAAATACCTTGGATTTATTAGATAATATATTTGTATGTAGATTTGACTTTAGACAAAAATGTTATTTCTGCAAAGGTAAGAAATTGGGGGCCTTCCCTCCACTTTTGTGTCACCAGAGCCAAGAATAGTGCCTGACATATAAATAAACACTCAATAATGTGTTGAACAATTAGATGAATAAGTGAGTGGATGTATGAATGAATGAATTAAATTTTTAGTATCCTTCTAGTGTATTTGAATGATATCCTTCTGGATATATGGGTCTTCAGGTTGGAGAAAAATTTGGGAGGTAGACATTGATTTTATAATATTGATATAAAGATGGTAATCCAAGTATTTGGACAGGTTTATTTACCCAAAGATTGAGAAAATTGAGTTATCTGAGAGTTGAACCCTATGGAAAGATAGCACTTTAGAATACGGCAGAAGAAGAGCATTCCACATCGGAGACTGAGAAGGGTAAGGGGAACAGGACTAAACTGTGGAGTTTATGGGAAAAATTTAAAGAAGGAAGAAGTGATCAACAGTTTTAGATGCTGCCAAGATAATAGGTAAGACACAGATTTTAAAAAATGCCTTTTGAGCCCCCATGGCTTAAGTGGGTAGGAGAAGAATAAAAGAAACAAGATGGGATTGGGAGGGAGACAAACCATGAGTGACTCTTAATCTCACAAAACAAACTGAGGGTTGGTGGGGGGAGGGGTTTGGGAAAAGGGGGTGGGATTATGGACACTGGGGAGGGTATGTGCTTTGGTGAGTGCTGTGAAGTGTGTAAACCTGGTGATTCACAGACCTGTACCCCTGGGGATAAAAATATATGTTTATAAAAAATAAAAAAATTAAAAAAAAATAAAAAAAATAATAAAATTCATTTTCTCTGTTAAAAAAAATGCCTTTTGAAATAATACACAAAGAGTTTTAAGAGAAAGCTAGGAGAAGATATAAAATAATAATGGGTTGAAGAATAAATGACAGGTGAAGAATCAGGAAGAGTAAATGTAGACATTTTTCCCTAAACCTGCCATGATAGAAAGAACAGTGACTGGAAGTGGTAAAAAGCTTTAGGAGTTGAGGGAGTTGATATTTTCATTTACTTCTTTAAAATCTAAGAGAAATTTTAGCATGTTTTATGTTGAGAAAGTGTGACTATTTTTTTAAATTGCTAATATAATTAAGTAGAACAAAATCACAGGATTCCTGATTTTATGTCTCCCTTCAAACATCCATCAGCCCAGAAAGAAACCTTTTAAAGAGGAGCCTTTAATTATCTCTTCCTGCAATTGACAGATCTGGGCAAGTTGGGTTTTAGCTAGTTCTTAGCATTGCTCCAAGGAAGGGAGCTGATTATCTCTATCTAGAAATAGGAAATAAGATGAATTTTGAGCAGAGCACAGAATGTAGTTCTCATATCTTTCCAACATTTTCTGGGGTGTACAGTATTCATTTAACATTTAGTTCTATTGAAAAATACGGTGAATATCTAAGGATAGAAATAATGGAAATTTATATTGTAATATTTTACCTCATAGGGACTATCCACATTTTTGCCTTATAATATGAAATGATAACAATATAATATTAATATTTAACAAGTACCGATGGCTTACTGTGTTCTAAGTAGGGTGTTAAGCGTCTTATGGATACTACCCCATCAGTAACTCTAAGTGCTATTGTTATTGTCCTTATTTTACCCAAGAGAAGACTAAGGAACAGAGAGGCTAAATTACTTCTCCCAAAGTCATATAGCTAGTATTTAGCAGAATTTGAAACTTGAATCTACCTGATTTCAGAACCTCTGGTTCTGATTTTGATTTTTAACTCCTAATATCCTGCCAATAAGAATGATAATAAAGATAGATATTTGGTAACTTTTGGCTTTAAGATTCATTTTATAGATGTTTGTAGAGGGCACATTTTTCTTGCTTCCTACCAGATTTTGGGGCCATCTAGTTTCTGGCCTGCTTGGCTAAAGTGGTTGTCTTAGTGGTATTCATTAATGTGCTGATGAGCCATTTACCATAAATTGCAACTCAGCTACTGGTTCAATTCATGCTAAATTTGCAATCTGCCTTTACTGAAGTGCAAAATTGTCTTTCTTGTCATAAAGTGGTAGAACATGCAAAATAGTCTAATACCTTATTTTCTAGCTCAAGTAAGATGATCTAGGCTCAGTTTTAAAATTTTCACTTTCGATGAACAGCTGTTTCAGCGTGAGAGCCTTGTTAAATGTTGAATGGTTTTGATAATGCCCCATTGAAAACTATAGCTGATAGCATGGTACTTACTCTTCAGGACAAGTCAAATTATTTCCTAGAGAAAATTGAAATGGCTTCAGCATTTGAAGGGTTGTCTGTTTGACAATGTAAGAACTACGAAGTGGTGTCATGGTAGACCATCAATTTGTTCTGACTTAATACGCTGTTTTACTGTAGATGGAGTAGATTTGTAATGAATTGTGTTAGAAGAATAATTCAACATATGCTTTATGACCAGTTGGCTGTGCTTCCATTCGTAAAGACTAGGGAAAGGGATTGGTTTTGGAAATACAAGAGCATACACAATAGGTGGCTTAATGAGTCCTCTTCTACTAGACACACATATGTATATGCATTAACTTTATACATAATTTGGCACATGGATTGCTGAACTTCATTAACTTTCATTACTTGTAGATAATTACATGTTTGAAGAATCATTCTCAAGTCAGAAACTAGAGCTACTGCTTATATTGATACCTTCTCTGGGTTACAACTAAAGTTGAAATTACAGTGTTTTATGCACCAGGGTGAGAAATGTTTCAGCTTTACCATATCTTATACTTGAATGGTAAATTTTTGAACATCTTTTGAAAGTGCTATATTCTAACTTAAGAGAAAGTTTGTGGAAGAAAGTTGGGGCACAGCTTCCCTCTCGCAGAAGATCATCATAAAAATATTTTCATCATATAGAAGATACAGATTTTGAGTGGTAGTGTTGATTCATTTTTAGAACAGTTTAAAATGTACAGGATAGCTGAGATAAAGTAATGTCTATAAGCATGTTATGACAACCGAGTACCAAAGGAGTAGTAAGAATATAAAGAAGAATGGGAGAAAGAGGAATATGTTAAAACTCGAGAAGAATTTTCGCATATACTGGAAAGGATTAATCAGAGAAAGATTTTTTGTGAGGCAAAACATATGTTTAGCTTATGCTAGAAACCAAATAAATGTAAATAAAATCAATTCTGAAGGGCTGAGCCATTTATAGTTGTTACTCAACTGGTTTGGATTTGGGGGACATATTTCAGGTAAATTCTTTTCTGCTTTCTTTCAGTCTCATTAACATATGTATTTGCTATTGTAGGCAGAATCCTAAAGTGGTTAACAGTGTGGGTTTGGGATTCAAATCATACCTGGACCCATTTTAATTGTCTGACCTTGGCCTCTGGCACTGGGTTTTAGTGTCCTCATTGGAATGTTAATACTAGCTCCCAGGTGGTTGCAGGAGATATGTGAGGTTATTTGTGAAAACCTTTTAGTGTAGTGCTTGTTATTATTATTATTATTAGTAGTAGTAGTAGTAGTAAGTACTTAATACACTGTAGAGATGTTGGTAGAGATTCATGGTCTCTGTCTGACAAGTGCTAGTATAGTACTTTAATTATGTGAGAGTAGCCCTGAATATAAAGCCTTGCCTTAATTGCCCATTTCAAAACGATTTAAGAGGAAGAAAAGAAAAGGAAGATTTTAGAGCATCTTCAAGGGATCTCAAATTTTAACTAACAAGGAAGGTTCTCAGCCTTCCTTATCCTTATGCTACTGAGAGAAATCTTGAGAATTTGTCTCCACTACCATAAGGCACTTCCTTTCTTCCACAGTCTCTCCTTTACCTTGTTTAAGCCTTACTCCTCCCTGGTTTCACTCACTTTCTCAAAGGGGCTTTCTCAGCAATCAGGCTAAATAATGTACTCCCTAACTTCTTCCATTTTCCTTTATAGCATTTATTGGTTATTATAATGTTTTATAATTCCTGAGAGAATTTGCCAAGACTGTATTTTTTTCACTTCTGTACTCTCAATATTCAGCAAAATAATTTGAAAAATTAGGCACTCAATACATGTATGTTGGATAAATTAATAATATGGTGACTCAGTGTCTTTAATAAGTCTTTTATTGCTTATGAGCTTAATTGTGGATCTTCCAACAAGAGATGAAGCATGGCACTTGAGTTCTTTTTCCTAAAAATAAATCTATTGGAGCTATTATAAATGTTTAGATTCAGTAGGCAAACATTGTCTGATATTGTAAAGAAACTCAGCCTGTTTTAGGTAAGGTTCTTGGCTCATCAAAGTCTTTCTTACACTGCATAGCTATGATTTTACAAAGGGATGTGACTGATAATGTTTGAGCTTTGAAATGTTTCCTTTCAGAAAAAGTATACTGCAAATCTGGTCTTGATGAATTATTGCTTTTTGGTTAGTGTTCCTGTTGCCTTTGCTGATGCAGATAAAATTATTACTCAGACTACTCGATATACCAGCCTCCTGTGTTTTTGGCAGGAACCTGAGTCCTTCTGGGTGGGTATTTATCATAGCACAATTTTATTATGATCAAATTGTATCAAGTCTATAATAAGAAAAAAAGCCTAAAAGTTTCTTAAAGTAAGAAAAAAAGTATAAATGTTTTCTAAGTTCAAATGTAATTTTCTGAATATTTTAAAGCTGAAGCAAATCATTTCCATAAGATGATGTACATGACTTGAAAATAAATTCATTTGGACACCCAAGTTAGGGATTTAAAAACTTGGTAAGATTTCCCTTGCAATGTTGAATCAGATATCTACATATATTAACTCTACTTTTAAGGATGAAAAAAAATCTTAATATAAAATGTGGAAAAGAAAAGTTATAAATTATGTTATTAATGACATTTTCCCAATATATAAATAAATAAATGCCCTGAAATTCACAACACACACACACACACACACACACACACACACACACACACACACAGAAAGAGAGAGAAAGAGTCAGACATTAGAGTCATTAGAGGAAAGGGGGCAAAAATATTTAGGGAAAAGTATGCAGTTGTTAAGAAGGATCTGGAGCTAAGTCCAAACTAGAAGGGCAAACAAAAGCCCCAGTTAATCAAATTTCTCTGATTTGAGTGAAGAAAAGATGAAAGGAGCTCAAAAGACTCCTGAAGGAGTCTTCTATCTAGACAATCCGGACAGTTTGGAAAAAGAATGTAGATGCTCCTTGGTATATAAGAAAGTATTTTTATTCATTGAGAACAACTAATAATAACAAAGAGATCAGTGCTTAATTCCTGTCAAAGGCATCTCTATTTCTTTGCATGTCTTGTATCTTAACTCTGTCTAGGATTTGGGGGTATCAGAAAGGTATACCTACTCGGTAGAGAAGAGAGAAGAGGACAGACTAGAAACAAACAAACAAACAAAATCTGAAACGAGAGAGCTGCAAGTTTGTTTAGATTTTGTTTATTTTTTTTCCTCTGAGCCTAGTTAATATTCACTATTTTAAAAGTCTTAAACTAAATGTGCCTTCAATTTAATTTTATTGATGTTAGAGAATTGTTTTGGTCACCTCAGGCTGCTGTAACAAAAATAACGTGGACTGGATGACTTACACAACAGAAATATGTTCTCTCATGGTTCTAAGGCTAGAAAATCCAAGATCAAGATTCTGCAGGGTTGGTTTATGGTGAGAGTTCTCTTTCTGGCTTGCAGATGGCTGCCTTCTTGTGGTGCTATCCACTTTCAACACTGAGAAAGAGCTCTGTGGTGTTTCTTCTTCCTTTATAAGGTTACCAGTTTTATCTGATCAGGCCTCCATTATTATGACCTAATTTAGCCTTAATCGCTTCCTTAAAGATCCTATCTCCAATACCCTCACACCAGACGGTGGGTGGTTAGAGCTTTTATACATGAATTTGAAGCACGACACAGTTCAATCTATAGTAATGATTAAAACCTCTTCATGTTTTTATTACTTTACCTTCTTTGACATTTGTTGCCTTCTACTATTCCCAAGTCTAGTGCTTTCACTGCTCCATTTCCTGCATCCAACTTAAGTGTGAAAAAAGTCCTTTTGACTTCTGTAATTGAAATGAGGTAAAAGAGAGTGATACTATAGTGCCAGAACAATATATCTACAGATACAATTCTTTTTAATATTCCATTATATTTAGAAAGTGGGCCAGCCAAACTAGGTTGCCAATGTTCTCATTCTGAGCCGATGTTCTACGTCTGTCTTTTCGTGGCATAGTGTGCTGTCAATGTTCTCGAGATTGGATTGCATCAGTTCCTCCAGTCTTTGCTCTTTCCCTGATGACTAGTTTCTAGACTTAACTAACAGTTGGAAAGTTCCTGAAAGAGACCAGTGATCTGATATAATACAAGAGATTCCTTTTTCATGTAACCCATATCATTTTTGGACATTGAAATACTCGTGGCTATAGTTTTTCCTACATGAAGCATGACATAGGGTTGTGGCAGCTAATTAGTTAAAAGCATGTTAGCAGAGTGACAGTTGCAGAAGAGCCACTTAGCAAAAGTTAACTATTGTTTTTTCCTAAAAGTGATTTTTATGTTTCTCTTATATCACAAGTTATAGGATTTACTATAGTGCTAATTCTCCCATTACTGTGTTCAATATGCATTTTAATGTTGTATTTCCTCATATTTATTTCTCATTTCAGCCAAAAACATGTTTTTCATGGCTGGCTTCCTTTTATACTACAGACTGTCCCTTGCTTCAGTGTTCCTCCACCTTTCTGGTTATTAGAAATGAAGACCATATTTTTATAGAAATCCAGAAAATATCTTCTAAAAGTTTATTTACTGGGGAGCCTGAGTGGCTCAGTGGGTTAAGTCTCTGCCTTCAGCTCAGGTCATGAGCTCAGGGTCCTAGGAGCAAGGCCCACATTGGGCTCTCCGCTCTGCAGGAAGCCTGTTTCCCCTCTCTCTCTGCCTGCCTCTCTGCCTACTTGTGATCTCTCTCTCTCTATCAAATAAATAAAATCTTTAAAAAAAAATAAGTAAAAGTTTATTTACCATAGTGGGATTTATTTTTGAGTGATATACCTCTTTCTTTTGGGGACAGAATCTCATTATCTGCCTTCTGCTGGGTTATTTCTATATAATGCTGGTTTGATGCCTACTGTGTGCTAGACAATGTAAGTATCTTACATGCATTATTTTATTGATTCATTATGAGGAAGGTACCATTATTATTCCTGTTTTGGCAAGGATTTTGAGGTTTTAAGAGGTTCAAGAACTTGCTAGATATCTATAGCTGGTAAAAGACAAATTCAGTACTCGTGTCATGGTCTCTCTGATTTGGAGGCATGTAATCCTAATTAATTAGCCAGTGTTTCCCAATTTCTGATCTCTGATGATTGGCAATAATATAGCCAATAAATAAGGCTTCCTGCAAATAGGACTGAAGCAGTTTTTAACTAATTCCCAGGTAATTTTTATTTATTTATTTATTTATTTATTTATTTATTGTTACGATTTATCGATTTATTTGAGAGAGAACAAGAAAGCATGTGCACATATGAGCAGGCGAAGGACAGAAAGAGAGGGAGAGGAAGAGAATCTCAAGCAGATTCCCTGCTGAGCACAGAGCCTATCATGGGGCTCAGTCTCAGGACCCTGTGATCATGACCTGAGCCAAAACCAAGAGTCAGATTCTTAACCAACTGAGCTTACCTAGGCAACCCCCCCGACCCCAGGTCATTCTCATAAACACTTAGAATGACTATAATTCTGCTTTTCATTAAGTAAGCAAAAAGAGATTCATCCAAGTTAGTGTTTGCATTTGGATAAAATGAGTGGAGTGTCCTTTGCCCTCTACTCTCTCCTGGGTTACGTTGGGAGCACTGGCGAGTGCAACTCCTGGAACAACTGTAGGTAACATTCTGGTCAAGTCCACTTGATCATACTGAGAGCTTCTGCTCTGACTAGTGGAAGTTCTGGCAAAGAGATTTCCTCTGCTAGAGCCATAGATTCAATATACAAAGCATTGGCAAATAAAAAGAGGCACTAGGAATCACTATGAAACAAAATTAACCACCACATTGCATATCTTCAAGAAATCCTAATATTTTAAACTTTCAGCTTCTAAACCTGTAAATACAAAATGAATAAATTCTGTAAGGCCTTGTTCTGTGGTAATTTCAAATTGAAGACATAAATTTTTTATCCCAGTGCCTGATATCGAAAGTAGTGTTTTCATAGCTTATGGAAATACAAACATCGAATTAAGTGCTAACATTGGGAGAAAATGAAATACAATAAATAGAGAACTGAGCATTTTCATTTCTACATTTTATTGTTCAATGTGTGATTGAGTCCCCTGGTAACTATTTATGAAATATTTAGCATATTTATTTGGAGGGGATGTTTTTCATTTCTATGTGGTAGCATTTTCTAAAAACACTACTGATAGTCCTCAGTAAATCATTACCTTGGAGTTTAGTTTCAGCTGCTCTACCGTACTTGTTTATTTCCTTATTAAATAAGATGTGTCTGAAGTCCTGCCAGAATGGCCTGGAATAAATGTCTTTACGTTATTGGATTTTTTAAATATGTGACTCACTGATATTCTAGAAGATAAACCTGTTCATTACTAGCCTTGTTTGTTTTTAATTTGGAAGGGTTAAATTACATTTTATTAAACTTCATTAGCTTCTCAAGCAAGCAATATGAATGAGGCATGTATTCTGCAAAGCTCGTCTTAGTCACTTTATCTCAGTGCTGCTAGAGTAATAAGTGGAGATGAATATTCTTTTTGCAGTTAATAACACTTCTTTGGAAATTGTGTCAGATCACAGTCTTGATTGACGAATTGCTTGGATGTGCTCCTGTTTGCCCGTTGTTGCTTTAATTTGTTGTGGATGTTTGAGTCTGCCTCCTCGCACCTCTACCCCACCAGTTTCCTTGCTTTGGGCTATTGTGACTAATGACAAAATGATTTCAAACTAAGTCATTTTTCGGAATTCAAATGAAGCTTAGGTGCTTTCCTTGTCTGTAATCACTGAGTGTCTGCTGAATGCTGATGTTGCCACTCAAATCTCAACATTGCCTCACTCTGACACAAAATTCCAAATTTCCAAAATTCAGGGGCCTCGTGAGTAGTTTTCCTAGTCAATTTTGTGTGAGCTAAGTCAGCAGATTTTTCAATCCATTTGTGGTATGTCACCATGGAAAATGACAACTACTTTTTATATAGTAGTCCTTGGACATCAGTACAAATAACTTGAGTATCATTTGGCTGCTTCACAGTAAGTAAAGTTTTAAGCCCCAAATCATTCTAATTCTGCTTTCCTTTGTGTGGGGGCTGATATATAGAGCACTGAGACTCCTAAAGCATTCTTAGACTTGGTATTGCATCAAGGTAACATACACCATGGGCGCTACCTGTAATATTCTAGAACTCTGCCCCATCAACAAAAGTTGGGTAATCTGGAGGCCAGATAGAACATTTGTGACACTTTCTTTTCAATTTTTTTTTTTTTAACTAGGAAGAAGGGGATTTTTTTTTTTTTTAAGATTTTACCTATTTATTTGACAGACAGAGATCACAAGTAGGCAGAGAGGCAGGCAGAGAGAGAAGAGGAAGCAGACTCCCTGCCGAGCAGAGAGCCCGATGTGGGGCTCGATCCCAGGACCCTGGATCATGACCCGAGCTGAAGGCAGGGGCTTTAACCCACTGAGCCACCCAGGTGCCCCTCAATTTTTTTTTATTTGAAAAGAATCTTGATTCCAAAATACATCCGTTTCAAGAAAATATATTAAAAATGAAGTAAGTACCTGTTGTGTGCATTCTCCTACAGTGATTAAGAAGATAGTCTTTATACTCTAGAAGCTTACTAATAGTTTTAACCAAGAATAAGAAGATTTGATCTTTGCTTCAGAGTGATAATCCTAGTGGCACACTTCATATCCCTCCCTCCATTTCCATAAAGTCTCTTGCTTCTTTGACTCTTTTTTTCCAATCACCTTGGATGGATCCTACCTCTTTGGCTTGGGGTCACTTTCTTTCTCCAGGTGTATTCTTCAAGTCTATACTCAATTTCTTTGCTATTTATAGCTTGTCTAATAGTAGATGTTGTGAGAATGTAATAGTATATCCAGTCTGAATATAATTTTCAAACCATCAAAAAGAGAATTAATATAAATATAAAATGGATATCAAAGTATTGTCTGACTTATTAATTAATGAGGGAAACACATAAATGGTAAAACTGGTTCAAAATCTTTTTAATGATTATAATTAGCCATTTAAAGAAATGGAGTACTACAGTAAATACTAGGTTGGTATAGAAGTGATTACTATCCTACAGGGCAACAAAACCATAACATAACCTTTGGTGGTCTTTTCTGCTGGACAGGAATATACAAGTTAACACATAACTTCAAAGTGTTTGCACTCAAATCCAATATTAAACAGTAGAATCAAATTCAAGTAAGTTCCCCTACAAGCTTAATGATCCTTGGTGGACTTGTTAAACAATGCTCCACTGTGACATTAAAAGGACATTCTGTATTCTTTTCTGATTTCCATGTCTTTAGTCAGTTTCTAACAATGTACCTGACTGTTACAAATACTTAACTCTCTCAAATAATAGGTGTTGTTTATTAAGTTCTTTAATGTCTCCTCCACATTTGTCTATCAAGAGGCTGTAAAATGTGGCAAAGCACTCTGTAAGTAGCTCTCTGTATGACTTAAAGCCAGTCATAACCTCTCTGTTCTTCCTTTCTTCTACACCTAAAATGAGGAACTAGAATTTTAGAATTTCTCTCCGTTTTAAAATACTGTTATTCTTTAAGAATGGAATTATAAAGGGCAAACTATCTTAGTCCTTTAACTAGTATGTGGCGTTAGGCAACAGGGCCCCCTAATGGTCTTTGATGAATTCTGGGCAGGTCAGCCTTCTACTTCTCCCGGAAAGTTTGAGAACTTCCTGCCCACAAAAAGTTTGGCAACACCTTCTTAACACCCTTGATTTAATTGGACTTCTACAGGCCAGTGTTATCTACTGTCAAAGTAATACTGCATAACAAACAAGTACAATGTTTCAGTGGCATACAATAAACATTTACTTCTGCTTTCAAGTCTATGGGTTAATTGGGAAGTTCTGTTGATCTTGATTAAGATTGGCTGGGCAGGTCATCCTCTCTTAGCTGGGACAAATTCATGTGTCTAGTGATCAGCTAGCTGTTGGGTGACCTAGTAGGAGAGCCTCAATGGGGTGACCGGCTCTGCTCCAAAAGATCTTTTTACCAGTTTAGACCTACCTTGTTCTAGTAGTGTTGATGGCAGTGTTTTGAAGGAGAGTGGAAGTGAGGAAGAACTCTTAAGGCCAAGAAAAATGACATACCCATGACTTTCACCACATGTGGGCCTGAGGAAGTTATAAGGAAGCTTGTGGGGAAATAAACTCCATCTCTTGATGGGGGAGGAGTGGGACATTCATATAACAAGGGGGGCATGAATATGGAGAAGGAGGAAAATTTGTTGCAATTTTTGTATTTAATCAATGATATATAGTTCATGATTCACAGTTGGGATTTCAGGAAGTTGTGAAAAGTTGTGGACCTAGAGGGAAAGAAGACAGACTCCTGTAAATATTCTTGTGCGTTCTTCTGGAGCCCACCTAAGTCACTTAGAGTTAATTTTCATCCTTTCAGGTCTTATTGTTAAAATTCGTTCAGTAGGACTAGAGCTGTGTTTAGGGCTAGTTATCTCATATTACTGAAGCGAAGTCATTCTTTGTACTCTACCAAACATTACACGAATGGTGAGATTTTACAGTCTGGCTGGTGCAAACATGCATTATTCCTGGTTTTGTGTGTTTCAGGTACTCTTTCTTCAAATCCTTTTATGGGGTTCTTTTTTTTTTTTTTTTAAAGATTTTAATTTATTTATTCGACAGACAGAGATCACAAGTAGGCAGAGAGGCAGGCAGAGAGAGAGAGAGGGAAGCAGGCTCCCTGCCGAGCAGAGAGCCCGATGCGGGACTCGATCCCAGGACCCCGAGATCATGACCCGAGCCAAAGGCAGCGGCTTAACCCACTGAGCCACCCAGGTGCCCCGATGGGGTTCTTTTTGCAGCCTTGGGTAATACTTCCTACTCATAAACTGATCTGTGCTTAGCAGAATAGTCAATCAGTGGGGACTCTCTCAGAGTTTTGGAGTTCTCACTCACTTGTTTATTTTTTAAATTTTTTTAGCATATACTTCTCTGTTACTTTTTCCTATGAACTCTAGCTACCTTGACTTCCCCAGATTCTCAGCTCATGTCCTCAATTCAGAGAATCTGGCATATTTCTCCTGGATTCTCCTTTCCTGTTCTGCTGCGTGGAACCCCTTTCAAGTTTGTTTCTTCTTTCTCAAGGATTATAGTTCTATATTGTCAGATGCTCAGTGTCATCAAAAAACAATTGCTTCACATATGTTGTCCAGCTTTAATTTTTCTTGTCATTTCATACAGGAGAATAATTCAATCCCTTTTACTCCAGTCTGGTCAGAAGTGGAAGCCTTTGATTCTTAGAATTTAGTTTTAGGAAAAATATAGGTTTCTAAAGATTATGGGCAATGTAAATTTCTGAGGAAGAAAGCAATACGCAAATTTCAGATTATATTTGAAAATGTGTTTCTTTCCTGCTTGTTTAATTGGTCTGCCATTCCTCTCTTCCCTTCTCTTAATATATTCAGCATTTTGCTACAGTTTGACCTTCACTATATTTTACCTTTTGTTATATTTTTGGCTGCATCATGTGTATGGGTATGCATCTTGTCAATGACAGTGTAAGCTCTCTAAATGTGGATTTACCATATTCTTTATATTCGCTGTTATATGACATTTCAAGATTAATGTTAATTGATTAACTATTATTCCATTCTGTAAAAAGAGACTCAAAATCTGAGGATTAATTGACATTTACAATGTGTTTTGTAGAGGAAAAGTTCAGGGTAAATAATGGTATCTTCAGCTTTTATGTTGGTGTCAGTTTTGTTTTCAATTGTCTCCACCAGAATTCGGTGCCATATGTTAGACTACAATTTCTCATGTGTTCAGCTGAGCCTGCTTAGAAGACTACTCCAGACTGATGTGAAGAATACTTTCTAAACATCTCAGATCTTACTTTGGCTCTATATTTTGTGAGGCTTTTATTCTTTCTCTACTTAACAAATTTGAAGTCATAATCTACAAATACATTAGATATGGATTAAATACTTTCAGCCAACTTGATGGGCCTGGTTTTGAAAAAGGATTATATTTGTAGATTAGACATGTCTCTGTAAAATGAGCCGTCAGTTCATTGTATATGATTTTATCTGCGATATTCCTGTAGGCTGGCTGCTTCTAACCACCCACTTGTGAGTTGGTCTTCTTCCTCTCCTTCCTCACCTCCTCATTTACCTTCTATTTCATGGAATGGTAAGGGGAGAGGGTATAGAAGGCAATTGCAATATACGCTTAATGTATCTTAGAATAAACATAATTAGGAAGAAATTTTTTACAAAAAAATCATGGTATGTTCTAAAGACAGACGTGACTAGTTTGAGAATCATTTGAGCATTGTTTTCCTTCATTAGCATAGGCAATCTGTAGTTGGCTATACTTATCGTGCCTGCCAGAATATAAAGAGAATTAATTTTAATCTTTATCATGCAACTGTATTCAAGTATAATCTTGTCCTACACATAAAATAATTTGATTGGGGGGGTGGGGCTGGGTGGTTCAGTCATTTAAGCATCTGCCTTCAGCTCAAGTCATGATCCCAGGGTCCTAGGATGGAGACCCACATCGGGCTCCTTGCTCAGTGGGGAGCCTGCTTCTCCCTCTCCCTCTGCCTGCCTGCCATTCCCCTGCTAGAGCTCTGTCTCTCTCTGTGTATCAAATAAACAAATAAATAAAAAACCTTACAAAAATAATTGGATGGAAAATAGAGAGTTCCATTTTAATTTAAACATCCTCTCCAGGTAAACAGTTTGAGTTCAGATATTTGCACAATGGTATGATGATGCTGTTTATAGGTCTAATATAATATAATGTAATTTAAAATTAATGCGCCTTTGTATTTTTATTATTGTGGTGACAATGTAAAGTGCATTAAGGTCTCCAGATTTTATAATAATGTGTATGATTGCCTATGTAAGATTATGAAAATAAATTTCAGGGTTTTGGAAATTTAAGCTTTTTTAAAAAATTTTTTTAAATGTATGTATTTATACTCTAAACTCACTGCCTTAGAAAATCCTAGAAAGTACAATACACAGAATGTAATTAATTAATTAATTAATTAAAAGATTTTATTTATTCATTTGACAGAGAGAGACCACAAGTAGGCAGAGAGGTAGTTAGTGAGAGAGAGGGAAGCAGGCTCCCTGCTGAGCAGAGAGCCCGATGCGGGGCTCGATCCCAGAACCACAGGATCATGACCTGAGCCAAAGTCAGAGGCTTTAACCCACTGAGCCACCCAGGCGCCCCCCACAGTACACAATTTATTAGCTGTTAAAGCAATGATGTCATCACATGTTACTGTAGTCTTTGGGAAACTACTGTTCACTCATGAGTGTAAAAGTGAAAAAGACAAATAACATCTTCATATTATGAATAGCTTTAACCTTGCGGACCCTATAAAAGAACCTCAGGAACTTCTCTTCCCCAGAGATCCTCTGGTCATAATTTGAGAACTACTGCACAAGTCAGTTAATGGTGCTATGAAAATTAGCTCTGTCCACAGGAGGTGAAAATCAGAAGCCTAATTCACACCATACAAAAAGAAATAAATGTCAAATGTCAAATGAATTAAAAGTGGTGGGGGCCACCTGGGTGGCTGAGTCAGTTAAGTGTCTGCCTTCAGCCCAGATCATGTTCCCTGGGTCCTGGGATCAAGTCCCACATCAGGCTCCCTGCTCAGCAAGGAGTCTGCTTCTCCCTCTGCCTCTGCTCCTTCCTATGCTCATTCATTCTTTATCTATCTCTCTGTCAAATAAATAAATAAAATGTTTTTAAAAATAAATTAAGGGTCTAAATGTGAATAAGTATAACTTCATTATCTCAGTGTAGATAGCCTGGTGATACCAAGGGGTGATGGAGAGATGGCGAGAAACCATTTGCATACACTCATGGTGTAAAGTTTAAGTAGTTTTCCTGCTTATTTAAAACATTTATTTAACATATGTAATGTTGAATAAGTTTCAAGGGTGCAAATATTCTACAGCCCAGCAATTCTACTTCAATTTATATGTCCCAGAGCCCTTGGAGTTTCCTTTTTTTAAGGAATGTCTTGTACGTATGGATATGGTTATTAGTGTTATTCTGTGCACAAGAGTAAGTACAGTTCTTCTTGTTTATAAAACAAACATACAAACATACAAAACTCATTGAAGGGTATACAGCCCATCACAAAATATCATTTACAAAAAAACTGAACAGGGAAGTTGTACAGCTATCATCATGAGCTCTTAAACGAAAGTCAAGCCTAAGTGTAGTTCATAGTTCTAAAAGCCAAATCTTTCTATAGATTTAAATTCTGATTACTTCTGAAAGTGGACAATATTTTGAAATAGAAGATTTTTGATTGAGAGTTTCCAATACATTCACGTTCTTATTTAGTTAGGCATTTTAAAATTTACATGAAGCTGAGTGGCTATAGCATGTTAATAACAGTTTCTTTTATAGAAACAACTGATTTTAATTATTTGATCCCTTTACATTTTGTATAAATCTACCTAAAATGACATAATCAATATAATGTTTATTATACTTTTTCAGAACACAAATGCCAATCTGAACATGAGAAAAAGAACAAATGCCTCGGTTCACTCTGAATCGGATGCTGGCCACAGAACTGAGGTGGGAAACCATTCGAGCAAATCCTCCTCAGTTACTCAAGGATCTTCTGAAGCCACATCGCAGTCTTACTTAGCTTCCAGCCCGAACCCTTTCAGCCATCCAAATGCAGCTGAAACGATTTCTGCAGCAAGAGCACCTCTATCTGCTCCTCCTTCTACTCCTGGCAGAACTGGGTATGTGTCCCAAAAGGCTTCCACCCACCGTGTGTTTGGATCAAGACTGGAGCGAATTAAGACCACCGTTAATACCACAGGGGCTCCTGGGAAGTTGTCAGCCACCACTCCTCCTCCCCCTGCTCCACCACCACCTGGATCTGGCACAAGCAAAATAGACAAATATGCCCGCATTCTCTTTCCAGTAACATTCGGGGCATTTAACATGGTCTACTGGGTTGTTTATTTATCTAAGGACACTATGGAGAAATCAGAAAGTCTAATGTAATTTTGTTGCTAGAATGGTTTCCTAAAAGATGATGAACTTAATGCAGAATGCCTTTTTAAATGTTTTTAAAGATAAACCATTGTTCTTTATTAAAATAAAAAGTCTATGTAGTTTTTACATTTAAAAAATTCAAGCCAGTTATTGGGAGAGTTAATTCATTCCTCAGTGAAGAGAGAGTGAGCCATCTTTCGTTGCAGAAAAATGATTTGAATAGAATCAATTCAGCATTCAAATTACATGAATTGCAGACCATCTTGGAAATTTGGGACAAGAGAAATAGGGCTATTAGAGATACATGGCACATACTTATGCATTGAAATTTGAAAACAGACTATGACATCTTTTCATATACACTATGAATATCAATCAACCACCCTAAATTTCCCAGTGGCACTGCCCTTAATCAGAATTGTTTATTGGATATCATATGAGGTGACCTTTGGAGATCCTGCTAGTACCTGCAAGAAAAGGACTTTCCTTGTTAAATGAAACATTTTGAAAAGGAAATGGAGCAAAGCAAATACTGACCAATGAGTGAAACCTCTGCTGCATCTAAAACAAAAACAGAGACCAGGGAAGATGTGTTCCCTGTCTTACGTTGGCCAAACAGGACTTAACCCTTGACTTGAAAATCTGTGCTTTGAGCCAAAGTTTAACTCATTGTATGAATTCTTTTTTACAGTAGTTTATTCAGTTATGTATTCTTAAACATATAGTTATTCAGAGCCTACTGTGTTCCAGGCACTATGCTAGACACTGTCTCTCTAGGAAAGCTCTTTCACCTTTACCTACAATATTACTTGAATAGTAGAACAGTCAGTGCATGCTCACGAACCATAAATTAGCAGAAGATGTTGCATTCTTTAATGGAAGAAATTTATTTAAAGTCTGAGAGCAAATTGAAAATATTTGTTTCTCCTATATTACAGAGGGTAACACATTAGAACTGCTTCACTAATTGACTTCAAAATATAATGAAAATGTGTACAGGTTGTTCTCTAAATGAGAAGCACTGTGTACCTAAGAGTAGAAATCTGGGCACTATAAGATCATATAAATTATTTGTTTCAAATTTGATCAGAATAGTAGGATAGAATTTGATCAGAACCATAAACTCATCAGAATTAGGAACTCAATACAAGGCCTTTTAGATGCTTTTCCCAACATAGATCTATATGGCTGGTGAAATGCTAATCGTCAGGATAGTTTTTGTGTCAGTAGTTTTGTATTTCTACTTCTCTGGAAGTTGAATGTTTTGGGGAAGGGCAGTTTTTGTATGGTTTCACAACAAAGGTGAGTATTTTAAAACTAAAAGAGAAGCAAAGGCATGGAGTAGAGAATAAAAATCATAGCCAAGGGGTAGGATTCTGCTGACTCTGGTAAGCAATTTATCAGTATTTTCACGTACTAACTTTTCTTTTTAATTGTGTAGGCTTAACAACTTAATTGAATTTCTTGCAGCTGTCTTATGACACTAAATCTATGTCTAGATTTTGTTGTGTTGCTTCCAGATTTTTCTTCTATATTTCTTTCTTCCTGATCAGGATTGTGTGAATGAATGTGTTCTGGATGCTTGGGGGAACACTTTGATAAAAATGGCTACCTTCCAAACAGAATCTCTTGGTTTTTAGAAAAGAAATCATATTAAGTATTTGCCATTGGTTTTTAAGTTGTTGCATTGCCTTGGAATGGTTGTATATGAGAACTGTAAATTGTGAAAATGCCAAATATTAATTGTGAGTCAAATCTGAGAATTCCTCTTTGGTTATCACTCTAGGTATATCCTAGAACCACTAACAATTTTAAGGCTGAAAGATGCTTTAAAAAATCATCCAATACAAGTCCTCACTTATAAATTGATGCCAGTAATATGAGGCCAAATAAAATTTGTATATGTGTATATATTTAATAAAGAATACTTGTACAAAAGCTTATCATAAGTGATTTTATGAATGTGAGTAGATTTCTAGCCTTGAGGACAATGCTTGAAATTATTATTGGAAGCTATGATTATTTATTATTCCAAGAAATGACCTTATTTCTTTAGTGAGGAATATACTCCTTGCTTATCCATTGGTCTATTCTTAAGAAATATCTTATGGCTTCCTTTATTTTTTTTTTAATTCTTCTCCTATAAATACCACAGATTTTAAATGGGTAAAAATTAATGATGTTAGAATTGCAGCCCAGGGATCCAGGTGAACCTAATTTTTCTTCTTTGTATGTGAAGAAGATTTTAAAATAAATCAGGTAGCCAAATAAGGAGAAAGGGCAAAATTAATTAAGGATTCTTAATTGTTAATGTGAAGAGTAAATTGACCAGAAAGTCTAATCATTAGAATAAAAAGGAATTATTTCACTTGCACATGATGTTTATAATAATAGCAATAATAATGCATAGTTTATTTTCTCTAATTGAATTTCATTATATCGAGTCATGGCTACTTTTTTTTTTTTTGGGGGGGGGGGGTCATCATTCCTATCTTCCCAATAACTCAGAGCTATGTTAAACAAAACACTTCTGTGAAGAACCAGTCACTTTTTACCAATAGCAAATCTTACAGTAATCATTAGGAGAGCTCAAAGTCTTGACAATTTGTGAAGAAGTCTGGCTGAGAATGGTAATTCTGTATATCTTATCTTTTAAAGATGAAATTCAGAACTGTCTTACTCAGTACCAGTATCTATATCCTAGCTTTCCACTCCAAGTTGAACCTTATACATAATTACTTCCAATTTACTCCAGGCATGACTAGGTATAATAGCATACTTAAATGGTTAATCTGCAGTTAAACATGACTTGTATTTGTTCATATACAGAGTATTTGGACAATGTATGTTTTAAGTCAGACCCCACAAATCTTGAATCAGAGTTGGCAGAAAGTAGAGCCACTCTCTTACCTACTGATGGAAATGAATCATAGAGAGGCTGATGACAAAGACAAAAGCAAGGGACTGGAATTAACTTTGAAAGGTCATTATTCAGTCACTTCACCTTAACAGTAACCATGTTTCAAGCAATAAGTAAAATATTTGTTTGTGGTTTATTTTACCCATGAACTGGTCAATTCTGCCTGACCTAGAAAAAAATCCCCACTCCGTTTTCCAATTGTCCCCTCTTCAAGATTTGTGAATAACCTGCAGTGAAAAACACCAAGTGAAGACATGGATGACCTCATTTCAGGTTCTGACTGTATTTTGATTTTAAAGGAGTCACTTAGGGGCACTGGGTGGCTCAGTCTCTAAGCATCTGCCTTCAGTTCAGGTTTGAACCCAGGGTCCTGGAATCAAATCCTACGCCGGGTTCCCTGCTCAGTGGGAAGCCTGCTTCTCCCTCTCTCAGACCCCCTGCTTGTATTCCTTCTCTCGCTGTCTCTCTTTCTGTCAAATAAACAAATAAAATCTTTAAAAATGTAATAAAGGAGTTGCTTAACCTTGCTAGGCTTGATTCCTTATTTGTAAGAGGAGGGGAGGATTAAATATTATCTAAGCTTTCTTTTAATTTTAATATTTTCTGATTCTCATAGTAGACTAAATACAAGCATTTCTTAGAATAGATACACTCAAAACTTTGTGCCACAAACAGATGTTTCTGGGGAAAAAATCCCGATTTTAGTTTTACTGCCTAATTACTTATAAGCTCATGGCTTGACTCAAACTAATGTTCCCTAACCTTAAGAAAATAAAACCAGCTTAAAAATAACCCATGACCCTCAGACCAACTAAGAAAACAAAACCAAAACAAACAAACAAACAAAACATCCATCTCCATTTAGATTAGATATTTTCTTTCCTGTGGAATATTTTATTCTTTAAAGAATTTGGGTTTCTCTTTACTGGGTATTTATTCATCCTTACTAATTAGACTCCTGCTTCATATTATATATTATGCTCATTTTTAGGTATATACAGAGAAATAAAACTGGTTTCTTTCCTTTTATGTGGTCCCAGTCTGGTAGTGATAATAGGTGTGTAGGCAATAACTATAGGGTAAAATAAGTACTTCAGTAGTATTGAGTAGGCTAAGACTAGAGTGGTATAAGTGAACCCTCACCTAAAACACAAAAAAAATATAGAGGGGTATCAAAAACCTTAATAATCAAGATAAATAATATTTTGAAATAATATCTTTTAAAAATCAAAATTCATAATCCAAATTCTTCACCTGCATGTTTTTTCTTTACCCCAGTTCATTCCTGACATGTAGGCTCAGTCTTTTCAGTATTTGAGTTACTGGTTCAGCAGAAACCAGGAAAAACAGTAACTTTGTAGTCAATGTTATCCAACTGTATATTGTTTACTTTATTGTAAATACTGGTAAACAGTGGTCAATAAATAGTTTTATATTCCAAAAAAAATCAAAATTCATTAAAAAAACTTATGATTAACAAAATACCCAAATTTGAAATAAATATTGGATTAGTATTAATATTTTTTTCTTTTCCATCAAGCTTTACTATTGTTTAACCTGGCCCTGACCCAGAGGGTGGAAAAGGATGCATGTAATTTTATAACTTTGTTTACGGGGAGGAGAAAAGAGTCATGGCAGGGAAGGCTTCGCGGAGATGATTTTGAATGGAATTGTGTGAAATAATTTGGAGGTCCAGCTCCTCTGCTGACTTCTGCAAACAAACAAACGGAGAAAAAAACAAACAACAAGAGCACATTTTTTACCACCTCCTGAAGCATGAAGAACTCTTACTACAAATTATATGAAGTGGTAGGAGGTAAGATGAATTCAGGGAAGTGAAAGATGGTGATGTTGGAAAGACCTGCTGGAGCTGGATTAGAGAGTTTTGTGTAAATTACGAAAGAAATTGGATTTGATTCTGGACTAGTGGCAATTTATTGAAAATCTTGCAAGATAATAAAATGAAAATGAATATGCTATGCTTCTGTTTTAGAGAATTCACTTGATTGCTGTATGAGCTATGGAACAGAGGGCCATGAATCTGGAGATCATTCAAGAATGGAGATGTCTCATTTTTCTTTTCTCTTCCAGTTAATCTTGGCATTTCATTTCTTTGTTTGAGTCCCAATGACTTCATTGTCATTTGTGAAAATGATACATAATTGTTAAAAGTGAAGATAGGCATTGCAGAAATTTAAAACGATCTCAAAATCCTACCTCCAAGAAAGGGTTAATATTTCATGAATATCAGGCCAGATACTTCTGTATAAATATAGTTATATAGAAGAGTAGAGTGAGTGGTTAAAAGACAGTTTTATAAAGTTAGGAGCCAAATAGTTCATAAATAAATGTTGCTAAATAATTTTTGAACATTGACTCTACCTTTATCTAAAGTTAAGATTAAAAATACTGGGGTAAAGCTGGAGAGATTGTTGAAATTTAGATAGTGTCGAATAAAGCAAGAGATTCTGGGGACTCTGTGTGTTTTTATTCCACATTTCAGTTTTTATTTCAGGAAAGCTTTTTTCCTATAGTGTGTCTAAATAATTTTTCTTTGTAAGTGCTAATTATGTTCAATCTCTTTTGCCTCTGTAACTATTTATATTTCTTACAATCACTTTTGTATTTATAAATTCATTGTCAACTTTTGTCAACCATAACCCAAGTGAGTTTTCAGTTGTGTTCATTCTAGTTTGTAACCTCTAATGTAATTTTTAACTACATAATGGTTTTATTCTTTTCCATTGCTTTCTTGGCCTGTGCCATGTCATATTTTCATTTCTTGCTACTATTTTTAGGATCTATTAAAACATTATCTTTTCTTTGAGCTTCCTATTCTCCGATTAATGAGATCATGTCTATAATTTGAGACTACAAATAACTCTTTATATAAAGTTTTCCTCTGTTTCCTGAAAAAAAATTTTTTTCTCTGGTATGAACTTCCCCTGCATTTTTATTGTGTTTCTGCTTCCTCTCCCTGTGTTTCAGGCTGATTTCTTTCTATTAAGCCCTGAATGAAGCTAGCTATTTACTGAACACTATGTGGGAAGTGGCGGGGAATGAATCAGAGCAGCCCACAGAAGCTATTTAAATTTCAGATTTCAAGCCCACCTCCCCAAATCCATTTTAACTTCTGCCCAGGGACCACACTTTTCTCTATTTTTGACATTTGGTGTTCCATGTGGCTCACGGTGTAAAACTCCCAGTTTTCCTTTCTCAGTGTTGTTAGCACTGTAGTGATTTTCTCCCCTTCTTCCTGTCTCTTGCATTCACGCTAGTCACCTGCTTTACCCAGCACGCTATTTTACAGCTATCAAATACAATCTATCAGCAAACTTTTTCCTTATACCCATATTCCACCATTTGCGTTTATGTAACTAGAATTCTATAAAGACAGATTTTGTTGTTCTCTTGCCTGTCCATTGTCCATCTCATGGTGGCTTCGAACAGTCTTTGAAGAATGTCAGAGGACCATGACCCTGAGTGAAATCTATATCTTATCCAAGATATGTGCCAGTGAATGTCCTTTCTTCCATCAGGGCAAAATGTGACCCTGTTTCAAAGCTATTTATCACTGTTTGTTGCCAATTCCTTATAATTGCAGATGTGGTTTTTTTGTTTTGTTTTGTTTTGTTTTTTTCCCAATTCTTCATTATTTATTTTTGGAAGGATTTCCTAGAAAAACAGTGAATTGTAAGTGTTTTTATTTCACCATCTTAAACTGAATCACCATCTATCATTTGTATTTCTGTTTGGCTGGGGGGTTGACCAGAGTATCTTTTCCAACAGCAGAGCTCTGTGGTTTTTCCCTTTTGTATATCAGGTGTTACTGGAATCAGGGAAGAAAACTGGATTAAATCTGTGACAACACAGTTGATAGAATATACTTCCCTTTAAGGGGAGAAAAAGAAATTACAATAGTAGGAAATAAATATTATTACAATTAACCTTTGACTGACATATCCTTTTTCACTCTTGTATTTGTGAATGGTATGGTTTATTCCATCCTTGGAGATGTTTGCTGATAGAGTGGGGCATGTTTGTAATCATTTTACTGATTATGTATATCGTTTCCTACTTCAGATACACAATAAATCAGAACTTTCATTTTTCTAGGTATGTAAAATGATTGTGGTTTTGATGAAGTAGAGTTTTATAATTCTAAGGGAGTTTTATTCAAAAATGAATCAAAATCCAGTTTTCAGCTAAAGCCATATTTTATGCTATAAGACATTGAATGGTCATAGTAAATAAGAACTTAAATTTTCCACTGGTTTCTTTTTTAATGATGAAAACTCCTTAACAATTTTATGCTAGAAATGTTGAGAATTGAAGAAGGAATAAAGTATTCTGTTAGGTTTTTCAATTGTAATGTTGCACGAACTGAGGAATAAAAACTTACCTGCCTGCTCTTTGAATAATTTTAAATTCTTTGTTTAATTGCACAATTAAAACTATTCCTCATTATGGGAGTAAAGAAAAATATTAATACGTATTTCATCATATCATGAAAATTAAATTTGTTATCCTTTGAGCTTTATTATTCTTGCTCCATCAGAATAGCAAATAATAAAGCACTTTATTTTAAACAGTATAAAATTTGGAGGAGACACAAGTGTTTTGATTTCATGGGAAGACAGTTTTCCTACAAAGTAGACACTTCCTGAGCTTATACAAATCATATCTGATTCCCTGAGAATGATGATTTTTTTATTTAATATAATTGTCACAATATATTATAGTAAAGAAAACACTGTCATGCTTTTCTTTTTGCAAATTTGTTTTTTCATTTTATTTACTTTCATTTTATTTACTTTTCCATCATGATCAGTATACTCTTTAATCCCCATGTTTTTGCAATTTGTTTAAAAAAAAGAGGGAAATACAAGTTTAGGAGTTGATTTTATTTTTTTTTTAACGATTTTATTTATTTGTTTGACAGAGATCACAAGTGGGCAGACAGGCAGGCAGAGAGAGAGGAAGGGAAGCAGGCTCCTCACTGAGCAGAGAGCCCGATGCAGAGCTGGATGTCGGGCCTCGATTCCAGGACCCTGGGATCATGACCTGAGCCGAAGGCAGAGGCTTTAACCCACTGAGCCACCCAGGTATCCCAATACTGGTTTAGTATTTTAAAATAATTTATCATAAAATGATTTTTAATGCCCTTAAAGCAAACTTCTCTTGCTTTCAAAGCTAAACCTATTTATGATAATAAACTTCCTTTGCTTCTTAAAAAATTACGTATGTGTGTGTATGTGTATGAGCATAACATTCTGGAGTATTCAAGCTTCAGTTCTTCATTAATGGATGATTATTTATTTATTTATAAAAATATTTTATTTATTTGACAGAAAAAGAGAGAGAGACAGCGAGAGAGGGATTACCAGTAGGGGAATGAGAGAAGGAAAAACCAGGCTTCCCCCTGAGCAGGGAGTCTGATGTGGGGCTCAATCCCAGGACTCTGGGATCATGATCTGAGCCAAAGGCAGATACTTAACAACTGAGCCACCCAGACACCTCTGTGGATGAGTATTTAAAATAAAAAGGACTTAAATTTCTATAAAATTTTATCATAGATACTTATATTTTAAGATTAATGTGTTGTAGCTAAACTCTAGAATTATTAAAATATAACTATTGTATTTAATGAATATTTTTCTATTTAAATTTAAAACAATAAACATAAATATCTTTGGAATTTTTTAGTTGAAGAACTTTTTTGTTTGTAAATATAGTTCCTTTAAATTCGTCACAGTATTGTTTTGGACATGATATTTCACTTTAAAAAAAAAAAATCTTACTTATTGACTGTGGACTTTGAGAAACAAACTGAGGGTTTTAGAGGGGAGGGGAGTGGGGGATGGGTGAACCTGGTGGTGGGTATTAAGGAGGGCACATATTGAATGGCACACTGGGTGTGGTTCATACACAATGAAGCTTGGAATACTAAAAAATAAAATAAAATAAAAGAACAAATTGATCACAGTATTGTTTGGACATGATATTTCACTTATTTAAAAAAAACCTGTTTTACTTATTTATTTATGGGGGGTAGAGAGAGAATTTCAAGCCAATTCCCCACTGAGCATGAAGCCAGACAAGGGGCTCAATCTCATGGTCTTGAGATCATGACCCAAGCCGAAGCCAAGAATCAGAGGCTTAACCTACTGAGCCACCCAGGCATCGGTGGTATTTCACTTTTGAAGCCTTGCCTCATTCATTAGTATTCATAGTTTTTCCTTACTCTCATTCCCCACATGACCAATACCTTCATCTAGATTATAGTTTTGCCAAGTTTTCATGGCTGGGAAAATTCTCTGTGGGTGATATGGATGAAGAAGAGTGATAGGACCCATCATATTGGATGTGGTACAATGAAAATGTTACATATGTGATTTTGCTTGATCAAAGGGGTATCAAATGTATATACATGTTTTTTTTATTCTGATGCATCAAAATGGATAAAGTAGAGCAACCTATGACTTAATTCTAACTTGTGAGACCAAAGTAAATGTCTTAGAAAGTCAATAAGGTTAACTTATAAAAATATGTGATCTTATGCTTTTCAATATCCAGTTCAGCATAGTAGCTGTATTTATTTTGTTGAGATGAAGGGTTTTGAACACTCTGACACCTTTAATTAAAGTTTTGTTTTTGTTTTTATATTTTATAATGTATCATAAAATGTTTTGAATGTAACCCTTCTTGTTCTGAAACAACTGTTTTCTGAAGAAAAATTCAGGCTTGCGATTTGTACCTTTTAAAAAAGAGAACGTACCTGAGAGAAAAAAAAAAAAAATGTTGATCACAGATTCTCCATAACACACACATATAGACACAGACATTCTTGTATAAATACATACTAACAAAATACATAGTACATGCAGTATTCTTTTTGTTGTTGTTCACTTTTATGACATATTAATTAAGTCCTTCCATATTTAACTGTATTTGGTCATTTATAGACAATGTTTGTGTTTCCCCAACATGCGTATGTTGAAATCCTACCCCCATATCATGGTATGAAGAAATGGAGCCTTTGGGAGATAATTAGGATTCGATGAGGTCATGAGGATGGAGTCTTCGTGAAGAGGACTAGTGCCCTTTTAAGAGTCACTAGAGCTTGCTTCCTCTCTCTGCTCTGTGCCAAGTGAAGATACACTGAGAAATTAATGGTCTGCAACCTGGGAGAAGCTGACCACCTTGGCACTCCACTCTAAGACGTCCAAGTCTCCAGAAGTGTGATAAATGCATTTCTGTCATTTAAACCACCTACTCTATGCTATTCTGTTATAGCAGGGCAAACTAAAGCCAATTCCTTACTCCTGTGAGAGCATTTCTATTAAAATATTAATATTTAAAATGCATAGCACCTTTGTTGTGTAGTGATTTCTGCTTTTTTAATTTCTTTTAAAAATATTTTATTTATTTACTTGAGATAGAGCGAGAGTGAGAGCGAGCGAGCGAGAGAGAGAGCACAAGCAGGGGGAGCAGCAAGTAAAGGGAGAAGCAGGCTCTACATTAAACAGGGATCCTGATTCAGTGCCTGATCCCAGGACTCTGAGATCATGACCCAAGCTGAAGGAAGATGCTTAACTGACTGAGCCACCCAGGAACCCCCTCACCTTTTTTTTTTTTTTTTTTTAAAGTTCCATAGGTCTCACTAATGACCAGATCCTGTTTCCTGAATACTAGATAGAAAGTGTCTGCCTTTTATTTTCAATATTGATAATAGAGAATTAGAATAATGTAGGAGAAAGAGGAAGTCAAAATTTAAAAAAAAAACTATTTTCCAATAAAAGTATCAATAAAAAAGTAGGAAAAATAAGGTACTGGAACACGTAGAGGTATATGACTTTCCAAACTAGGTTACTTTAATTTTTTATATGATGCTAATTTCATTTGTTTTAATCACTGGTGAAGAATTTCTGCATGGCTCATTTTTGAAGTAGAATAGTTAGAAGTTAATTTTCTTTCTGACTAATTGGAAGCCAGAGATCACTGCTGGCTGAATGATTATGAAAAACACTGAGGTGGTTCAATAATCATGAACTTATTTATAATGTTACCTAACCTATATCATCATGCCCTGTGCATTCTGAAAATTAATTTCTCTCACAAGGAAAATTGCATGTAAGTCTTACCATTATATTCGACTATGTTTTCTTAAAGTCAAATATACATCAATCCTTTGAGTACTTAAACGGTATCCCTCTCTTTTTATTCTGGAAAATGTAAAATAATGTCATTAGTTAACATTGATTTGGATAATGTTCTCATTTGAACACTCTTCAGGGTAACATTCCTCAGCTTGGTATTCTACTCAAATGGATTCATGAATCTGTATCATTAGTGTTAAGATAAATGCTAATTAGTGGCATCATTTATTAAGTAAGGACCATATGTCTTCTGTGGAATAATATTGTCAAGTTGCCCTATGTGGGTTTATCATTTGAAAACTAAACAGGCTGATACATGCACTGGAGGAAGATATCTCAACTGACACATTACTCCAAAATTTTGATACATTTTTATTTCTTCCTTGGCTTCAGTTACTTGTATTTTGCCTACTAGTCCTTGTATGGTATCAAAACTCCTTTCCTCACAGTTTATGGTATCCTTACCAGTGCCACAGAGAGAACACAAATCCCTTTCTCTCTTGTCTGCAAAATGGAAAAGGTAAAGGCATCATTCTATTTTTGTATATATTTCTTATTTTTTACATTTTCACATACATAATTTTCTAACAAATACATCATGTAATATATGATAGTTTTCCATAAATGAGAACAATATTTTTTTTACTCGTAAGACTAGGTCTAGTGTTTCCTTTAGCAGAAAAGCAAATATTAGGTAAAAAGCTATTACTCTTTATTTTGGAAAAGGTTGCATTGTGAATAGAATAATAGCTCTGGCCACTCTAAGAATAAACCATACACATAATTGAAAATGCCCTGTAGAGATTGTGCTAACTGAATTATTCAAATACATTCCTCAAAGAACAGATGTAAAATGCTGGCATTACTCATAAAAGTGGAGTGATATGTAATTCATTTTCCATTACACAATTACTCCTTTCATTTCTGTTCAAGTGGTGGCCTTATTTCCAGTTCCTTGGTCTCATCTCTCCAGCCCCATCCATTCTACACGGGGATGTCATAATATTTCTGTGCATTTCACACTTGCCTTAGCATCTCTATTGGCTCTCCAACACTTCTGGGATAAAAAAGGAATTCCTTACCATGACATTCAGGTCCTAACACAACCCAACTATAATGTCACCTTCATCCTCTCCTTCCTTCTATTTTATGATTTGGCCATCCAGAAGAACATGAAATTCTCTGAATATTCTCTGAAATTCTCTTTGTGCTTTTTCAAGCTAAATCCTTTGCCTCGCTTACCTTTTTCCTATTCTTGTTTTGTGATTTCTTATAAATTATTGCACTGATATTTCCACTAACTGAGGCCGTCTCTGATATTCCTTAACAAAATTAATTTTTTATTTTTTATTCACATATATTTTTATCCCCAGGGGTACAGGTCTGTGAATCACCAGGTTTACACACTTCACAGCACTCACCCAAGCACATACCCTCCCCAATGTCCATAATCCCACCCCCTTCTCCCAAACCCCCTCCCCCTTAACAAAATTAATACATGGCAATTTCCCATTTCTCCTATCACTCTTCTGTAGCATCTTTTATATGAAATTACGGTAAAAGATCTGTTTTATTATTTGTAAAAAAAATAAAAATATGTGTTGAATATATTTGGGCAAAAATGAATAGACTATCCTCTTTGATCACAAGTTCACAGTTTTGTGACACCTGGGATCTCAGTCTGTTAAATATCTGTCTTCGGCTCACGTCATAATCTCAGGGTCCTGGGATGGAATCCCCTGTCAGGCTCCTTGCTCAGTGGGGAGCCTGCTTCTTTGTCCCTCTGCCTGCCACTCCTCTTGCTTGCATTCTTTCTGAGAAATAAATAAATAAATAAATCTATCTTTTAAAAAAATTCACAGTTTCATCTTATACATTTGAGAAAATTAAAATAAATAAGCGCATTGTCTGACAACAAACTGAAGTTCCTAATGTAATGCTTGTCAATTTGCAGGTTTATTTTCTTTTATTATTTATTTATTTATTTTAGAGAGGGACAGAGGGGAGAAGGGGAGGGATAAAAAGAGAGGGGGAGAGAGAATCTTAAGCAGGCTCCATGCCCAGCACAGAGCCTGATGCAGGGCTTGTTATCATGACACTGAGATCACATATAGGTTAAGTGTATTGGGTAATTTGAATTTACTTGAGTGCCAAAGAGGACAGATATGCCAACAATAATGTGCAGTTTATTTCTGCATTTGGTAAAATGATATTTAATTGTTTAAAAGGAGTAGCAAAACAAATAACATTGTACAATTCGAATTTAAGATTGTGTACTATGGCCAAAACAACCATTTTTAATGCTTTTAACTGAAGGTATTATTATGGCTCTAACTTGTACTTTTGTCATTTACTTGATAGAAATGGAGGGGATTCAGATGTATATATTTCAAATTTGTTGTAAGATTGTATATATTTAATTAAATAATAAATATGACTTTACCGATCTCGACTCTTTTCCTCACATACCCTTGATAAGAGAATATATAGAGAGAAAATAAAAAGGTTCAGCTTCACAGCATAGTATGGTTGAAAACTCCTGTTTATACCCCTGAGAAATTTATTGTCATTTACGCCCAATGTCATTACGCCTTCAAATAAATTTGTCATTCTTTGACAATAATCACGCTTTGAATTACAAAATGTGCCTTATTCAGACCATATGGATTGTTTTGAAATAAATGCTCAGATAAGTAATTGTGGGATAGAATTGATTCCACTAGTTTCAGAATTGACATTACATTGTTGTTCTGTGAAAATCTTATTTTTAGTAATAGTATAGTAGTGCACTGCTAATGGCACGCTGGACCAAACTCCCACCAATAGTAAGAGTAGGAAGAAAAACACGATATCAAGGAAATAAAAGGGTGAGAAAAAAAATGAAACAAAGGTAAAAAGTATTTCCAACAAAGTTCCACAGTGATTTTTACAATTGGCAAGGAGTACTATGAAATGAAATACTTTACAAAACAGGGATGCCATTCCACTATTTCTAGATCAATTTTCAAATTTGTACAACCCCAAGTTAACTTTGGAACACAGAAAAAAATGGAGAGGACAGAATGGTGAGTCTTTTTCAATTAATATATGTGATATATATTTAAGCTTGTTGTTCTTATTTCTGAATGGTTTGCACAGAAACATAGATACTATTATGTATATAAATTGTGTTGTGTACATAAATAGCTACCTCTGTGGAGGGTTGTTGGTTTTCTGGATATAAATACAAAACTAAAACAATTTCTCTTACCTTATGACTGATTGACAAGAAATGACTTCCTTTGAATACCAATTGATCTTTATATTATTATGTAAGAATAATTGAAAGATGGAAAAGAAACTGTGGAAGTAAAAATAGAAGAAGGGTAGAAATTCTCTGAAGATATAAAACATATAAAAGCAAAATGAATACTTCCAATTTGTATCTCTTGTATTAACATGCCTTCTCTTTGGGAATTCCTAACTTTTCCTGGTAATAAACACTTCAGGAACAGATTACATGTAATCTAGTATTTTCTTTTATCTTTAATGTTTCCATGTTACTCTTAAAACTACATGATGTATGCCGGTAATATTGTATAGATAGGAGATTCTGACAAGGTGAATCTTATTTAAGAGTTAATATTTCTTCATTTTTCTCTTTTGAGGGAGGAAATGTGTCTGATAGGGTTTAATAAACTTCAAGTTTTGGTGGATTAAAACAACAATTTTTTGTTTACTTCATTGTTCTGTTGGCTCATCTGAGTGACTCTTTCTTGGAGTCTCTTATGTAGTTGCAGTCAAATAGCAGGTGAGGAGGAGTCATAGGAATTGCTTTCACTCACGAGCCTGATGCCTGGACTGAGAGAGCTGCAATCATGGTGGCTACCTCAGGATGTGTTTTCTTTATGCGGCTATCCTGGGATTTCTCATGGCATGAAGTCTCATCAGTCAGATTTCTTACAGGGCAGCTGGTTTTCCCCAGGGCAAACGTTTCAAGAGATAGGAAGGGAAAATAGAAAGTCTTTCAATGCCCATCCTACAAATGGGCACAATTATGGCACTTGGGCCAAATTCTACGGGTCACAATAGTTGCAGAGTCTCTCAGATTCAGGTAGAGGTAGCACAGACTTAACATCTCAATAGGAGGAATGTCAAAGAACTGTAGCCATCTTTAATCTGCACCTGTATTAACATTACTAGTGACCCTATTTAGTCAGTGTCAATATTTCTTGCCTTCTTAATAGTTGAACTCCATGGAATTTAGCTATTTCAGCCCTAGATTATCCACAGTGAGATATTAAAAAAGGTCTTGTCATAATTTGCATTATAATCAATAAAGGCTTTCAGTTAATGAAAGATAGTTCAAGTTATTAGTCCTTTTCACCTATTTGGTGTGTTGCTGTGTGTACTGTTACTACCTAATAGTCAAACATCAATCCAGAAGAGATGGTATAGGAGAAGAGTCATTTATCCTTCAATAAAATCTTAGAGAATATATATCTTTACATTTATAACACATAAAACAAGACTCTGAGAGAACTGGGTCACGTATGTTTCTGTCAGCAAGGTGTAAGAATTAGAGGTCATTCAGGTTCCAGGGAAAAGAATTGCCAGCATAGACCAGCTTCTTCCTAAAGCTTAGCTAAAAATAGCAACACAATTAAGTAATGGGACTCTGAGCTTTGGGATTATGACAATGAAGATATTGTAGTCTTCTGCTAATATTACACCCTCCCATTTTTTGTCCCTTCATTTAGCTAACTTACTTCAGGCCTGAGAGTAAGCTGGCCATTGAGCCAATTAAGTGGAAATTGAAACAAGAAAAATTTTAATTTGGGGGGTACAATTTCACAAATTCAGACATTCAATATGAACAAGTTCTTAGAAATAAATGGAGATGACAGTTCTGTCAAATACCCTCAAAACCATTAGTTTAAAAAGGAAACAAAACCAAAAATTTGCAAGGAAGCATAAAGTAGAACCTCTCAGAAAATCATGAAGTTGGTCAAGTTGTAGGGATGTGTGAGTCTGGTATCATAGAGTGAACATGTTGTATAAGTGCTAATACAGTCAGATAATTATTTTAGAGTTGAACCATTTCTTGATCAGGGCATATAATTTTATGAAATTTTGTCCTAAATTCCACTGGTGATTGTTTTAACCCTATTGAAATCATAGGGTTACAGTATGGTGGTCAGCATCTAAAAGCAATGAAAAATCAACCTCCAAGTAGAAAAATTAATTTAAAAACTATGAAATATATTCATGTACTATAAACACTTCTTTTTCAAAAGATTTTATTTATTTATTTGAGAGAGAGTGTGAGAGAGAGAGATCACAAGCAGGGGGAAAGGTAGAAGGAGAAGCAACTCTCCACTGAGCAGGGATCCCAAAGTGGGACTTGATCCCAAGACCCTGGGATCATGATCTGAGCTGAATGCAGACACTTAACTGACTGAGCTACCCAGATGCCCCATAATACAAACACTTCTTAACACTTCTTCCTTCTATGTCCTGTCCCCTTACCCATGTTCCACTGTTACTTCCATATCCCTGTTCTGTTTCTTCCATATCCATATCCCTGTTCTACTGTTTCTTCCATATCCCTGCTTCCAAAAGTCTTCATAAATGTCTTTCTGAACCCTGTACCATGTACCTCTCATATTTTTTACTTTTACTGCTTTTCTTTTTCTCAAGTTCAATTTTTCATCATATTCCATTATTAAGAAAAGAACTAATCTGACAACTGACAAGGTCTTCTTAAGAGGGTTCCAATATTACCTTCTCCCCAACTTGGATTTCTGAGTGAGATCTAAACTAAGAAGTTGTGGGGAGTGGTCACTATACAGAGATAGAGAAGAAAGAATTATGAGAGAAGAAGAGAGTTTAGCACACTGTGCCCCTTCTCACTTTTAAGATGAAGCTCTGTGAATGAACAAAACAAGATATGTGTAGTTAGATGTAGCGACAATGGGAGGGAAGTAACCAAAACAAATGCAGTTGGGTTACAGAAGATTGTCTCAGAAGGAACTTGCTTCCAATCATCTAGAGAGTTCTGATGGTGTCAGGCTCATGGAAGCATGCCGGACAACATAATGTATATCCCTTTCCTGGCATTTTGCCCAATGCAGTAGCTCAGATATTTAATTTTTGTTGAAAAACTAGTTTTTATGTTTATATTAAAATATGTCAGGATGAGTTTCTAAGATCTTGACCACCTATTTCTGGCGTCTGCCATGATCTCATTTAGAAATGCAGGAATAGTGTGTAGTAAACAAAATTTTGATGTTATCTGAAAGACAACTAATGGTAGTTATCTCTGGTCCTGATATTTCCAGATCCAACTTAACCAGCGTTTTTCTATTATGGATATTACACAAGGCAATTACTAATAAGGCAAAGATGATCTGGATCACTAGCAACTCAGGATAGCTTGGAAAGATAACTTTTGATCTTAGAAGGGCCATAGGCATAACACTGCTACTGTCCCCCTGCTGTTGACTTCGGGTACTATCCAATTGTGGTCTGGTCCATATACAGGCCTTTCAGATACAAGGGGCCTATAGACCTAAGATGCCAAAAGGAAAATGTTAATGAGATTTTATGTACAAAATCTCTGTTTTCAAGAAAATTGATAAATAATATATAAAAAAGTGTCAGTATTTATTATCACCATGAGAACATTAGTGATATAGCTATGAAAACCAGAAGACATAGACCTGCAGAAGAATAATCAGCATCTATTGCAAAGATTACTAGTTATTTTAAGAGGACTGTGTGGAGAGATAAGAAATTAATCCATGGCTGCAGAGAGTGCATGTATATATAACACTGTGAAACAGAAAGTTTTCTTTTAGAATAAATTAATATTTATCTCATTAGTTTTTCTTGATTTCAATCCCAAGTTTTTCAGTGCATGTATATTCTGTTATGATGGCTGTTACATAAGGCCAGCTTTCTATCATTGTTATCTAAAACTTCACATAGTAAATCAATTAAATAACTTACAATGTTTTTATGTTTTTGTGTTCAATTCATGGAATCAAATTGAAGCTTGGAAATTCATTTTTTTTTAATTTTTTATTTTTTATAAACATATATTTTTATCCCCAGGGGTACAGGTCTGCAAATCACCAGGTTTACAGACTTCACAGCATTCACCAAAGCACATACCCTCCCCAATGTCCATAATCTCACCCCCTTCTCCCAACCCCCCCTCCCCCCAGCAACCCTCAGTTTGTTTTGTGAGATTTGGAAATTCATTTTTCAAAAGTAAAATATCTGCTATTACTGTGAATATTATTCATTAGCACTTAAAGGATTATATTTAAAATAAAACTATTCACAGTTTAACAGGAATTTAAATTGGATAGAGTCTAAGGTCATAGTAAAAAATAAAAAAAAATTCTTATTTAATTAAGAAACTATGGAATAACTATATCCTTGAAATTGGCTGTGTTGTATATATAATTCATAAATGCAACCAACTGCAATTGATGTAGAATCTATAGTAATGAAAATTCAAAATGAAACAAGATGGGATCAGGAGGGAGACAAACCATAAGAGACTCTTAATCTCACAAAACAAACAGGGTTGCTGGGGGGAGAAGGGTCGGGAGAGGGTGGTGGGGTTATGGACATTGGGGAGGGTATGTGCTATGGTGAGTGTTGTGAAGTGTGTAAACCTGGTGATTCACAGATCTGTACCCCTGGGGCTAATAATACATTATATGTTATAACAAAATTTAAAAAATAATGAAAATTCATAAAATTGTTCTATATAACAGTTTGATAAAAAATATTGTTATATATAACAGTTTGCTAAATCAAAATCTTTTTTTTTTTAAAGATTTTATTTATTCCTTTGACAGACAGAGATCACAGGTAGGCAGAGAGTCAGGCAGAGAGAGAGAGGAGGAAGCAGGCCCTCTGCAGAGCAGAGAGCCTGATGTGGAGCTCGATCCGAGGACCCTGGGATCATGACCCAAGCTGAAGGCAGAGGCTTTAACCCACTGAGCCACCCAGGTGCCCCCCAAAATGCAACTTTTTAGTGATATAACCAGGATTGAGTACCAACAATAACAAAACAATCTTCTCAAACATAACAGCATGCGTTTTCTCTCTTCATTGCTCCTAAGTAGAATTGGGAAAGTATGCATTTTTTAAAAAAATACACTTTGTAAATAAATTTAAATGGTCTACAAAGGTACTGAACTTTTTATAAACAAAATTTAGAAAATGTTTCATTGTGTTAAAAATCATTCAGAAATTTTTAATCAAACAATTCAAAAAATTTTATGCTGATAAAATTCAGATTTCAAGGCTTTTGCAGATTAAATAGTTATTTTAAAAAATGTGCAACACAGAAAGACACTTAAATTTACCCCTACAAAATCAAGGAACAACCTTAACAAATTCAGTTGGACTTTAGATAATTAATGTAAGATTTAACCTTGAAATTCTGAAATTATACCTTATACTATTTTAACCCATACAAAAATTTTTTGATGTATCTCCCAATGTAATTGAATAAATTTACATTTATAGAGAAATAAAATTAAATTTAAAAACTCCTAATTTGCATCACCTAAATTTGACAAAACCATCAAAAGAATCATAAATAACAGAAAACTTATTTGATGAAGCTTGTGTCAAATATTTGCTGAAGACTGGTGCTCTGAATAGAGGCAAAAATGACAGTACTTGTGAAAATATTTGGGCTGAGAAATTTATACATCAGTATGAAAAAGTAGAAGTGATATTTTCTGTTTAATTTCTTAGCTTATTTTATTAATATAAAATAGAATCTACAGAGAAGAGCAAATTGAAGGTGTCAAAATTTCCCATGTATCAAACATAAAGTACTTATTTGAAAAAACAATAAAAAATGAAAAACAACAATGCCATATTAAAAATGTAGTCTTCAGAAAAATATTAGTGACCCAGTATTATAGATAATTAAAGTTGAAACTCTAAAGTACATTAATATGTGCCAAGAATTATCATTCCATTATTTTCATATTAATACAAAGGCATTTTTAAAGTTTTTGCTTCAATGTACTTATTTTTTAATTTTTAGAAGTAATCTAATTTTACGAAATGATTTTTGAATTGTGCTCTAAGTCCACCAATACAAAATTTATAACTTTAATTCATTTTATTTTCTCCTAGTTGCCTAGTTTGGACAATGTATTCTATGGTTACCATGTAATGTATTGTCCACACATACGGTTGGCATCTTGAGGAGGTGAGATACACAATAGAATTGTAGATTGCTTTGGGTTTACATGCAACTCAAGTCCCGTTGTGACCAACTGTGATGAAGATGCGACTAGCCAGTGAGCTTGCCAAAAGATTGCTGTGACCTGGAAGTTAAAGATCTCTACATGAGAGATCACATTACATTGAGGGGTGGGAACACCTAACTCCCCAAACCGTTTCCTCCACTATGGAGTGACATAGACAAGAAGAACGCTCCTAATGATTCTGTCTCTTCTTCCGGTGGTGGTGGCAATCAGTGATGTGATTGGTTGATTTGGAAAGCGAGCGTTGGCTTTGTGACCCGCCCCTTCCTTTTCTCTTAGGGAAGAGTTGCCCAGAGGACGTGCCCACTTAGCTCCGCCCCTCCAAGCTGTACGTTGCTGGGACGGATTCTCCTGTGCGCGGTCGTCCGTTGGGTGCCATCTGTGGCGTCGTCGGTCAGTCTAAGGCTGAGGTAAGCCACGATCTTCAGTATTTTCTTTAGCAGTGATATAGGGATGTTTTGGTTTGCGTGCCGCTTCGCTCTTATTTCTCTCAGGGTAAAAGATGTTATGAGTCGGACTCTCCTCACATCCCAACACCCGGGGGATAGGGTGGGAGTAAAGAAAAAGTGAGAAAGAGGAATTCTGTGTTGTGGAGTGTGGAGAAGGCTCCATGTGGGCATGCTCCTGGCATGGCTTTAGTGGGAGATGTTGAGTTGGATGATGTTGGGCGAGGCACTAACCACGTTATTTTCGGTAGTGGTGGATTGTTACAGCCTACGGCCGTTTTTCCACGGGAGGGTGGCCGGTTTTATAACCTTTAGAAGCCTTTTGTACGGAGGCAAGTGCGCATGATTTCGGCAGTAAGCAAAGACACGCAGCCTTTGGGGGACTCAGACTAGCAGTGCTGAGACATCCTTATGAAAGAGTCCTCGTCAAACAGTTGCTACTGCTTGACGTTCAATTCTGAACACACAGTTTTTTTCTAAGTAGCCTTGTCCGAGACAAAGTTTCGGTTATAAAGCAAGTGTTTTCAAGTACCAGCCTTTTTTTTTTTTTTAATTTTTTATTTCTTATAAACATATATTTTTATCCCCAGGGGTACAGGTCTGTGAATCACCAGGTTTACCTTTTTTGAGGCATCATCGTTTCTACTATATCCAGCCCTGCCTGCTGGAAATATTGAGTGCCAGGCCTAGGCTGGTGGCCTAGAAATTTCTTTGTCGATCCACTGTTACGTTGTTGGTTTTCCCCCCTTTCCCCTTCAGAGTCAAGGGAAGGAGTGTGGGAAGGACAGATCTAGGGGTCATATGACTTGTCTATAGGTTTAAAAGTTGCTCTTAATTTTTGATGTCAGGTGGCTCTGAATTTGATAATTCTGTATGGTCTGCCAGTGATTTTTGATTGCTGAGATTCAAACTCATAGTAGGAGGTTGATGGATATTAAATTAAAGAAGGATTGGGGCCCTTTCTGTAAAGAGCATATACCTTCATAAATTGAGAATGAAAACAAGTTAATAAAATATTGCAAAACCAGTGGCTTAGAAAACAAACAAACAAACAAAAAAGGCTTGTTCTTGGAATGCTCTGGCTCTAATCATTGATCTTGCTTTGAAGTTTAAGGTGTTAGGGTAGTTTAAAACTTGTGCTTCAGGTTCATACAGAGTTACGGAAGCCTGGAAACAAAAGGAAAAAAAAATTGCTGGAGGCAATAAAACTGTTTTAGAAAAGAGCTAGAGAAACTAGGGGACGAACTTGACAAAGGTGACAGAAAATAATTCGAAGTTCAGGTAGACATCTGTGAGAGAGAAATGAGAATTCAAGGGGATCTAAATTCTCTTTAACAGAGTATTGGAAAAGGGATAGGTGTTCAGTTATTACATTGACAGAAGGGCCTAGGTCTAAAATTAATTAAAAAGAGGAGGTAAGATCTCAAATGGAATGATTCCTTCAGAAACTAATGAGAGGTCACAGATAAGGGGTGATATAAAAGGCATTAGAAGAGCATCTTAGAAATTGGGAAAGACTAAAGATCTGTAGAATACACAAAGTATTATTAGGTGATTTTTTAAAAAAATGTTCATTTATTTATTTTAGAGAGAGAGGGTGCTTGCATGCCAGTGTGTTGGGGTGGGGGCCAAGGGAGAGGGATAGAATCCTCAAGCAGACTCCTGGCAGAGCATGGAGCCGAACCCAGGGGCTTGATTCCATGACCCTGAGATCATGACCTGACCTGAAATTAGAGGAGTTGGGTGCTTACCTGAGTCAGCCATCCCTGAGGCCCTCACTAGTTGACTTTTGAGGTAATACAGTAACTGTAGGTTTGTATATAGAAGTATAGTTTGTGCTTAGAAGGAACATGCCCTAGAATTTGGACTCAAGTCAAGACTCAGCAAAATTGGGCATACGGAAAGGAGCCAGGCAAAAGGATAACTTGGGTCAAGCTTGGATGGGCTTGATGCTTGTCTGATGGGAGAAAATTTCCTGTGTGGAATTATGCATCCCAGGGGAATAGAGGAGAAAAACAATTTTTTTTTTTTTTTTAAGTAGTAGATGCTTTAAGTAAACTCATAATCAAGTGATTTCATTATTATTGATAGAGATGATTCTGGAATTTAAGAAATAGAGGAATATTTTAGGAAAAAAAAACCCCTAATGTCCAAAAGAGATAAAAAAGGAAGGCAAGTACTCAGTTCTAGCAATCAACAATAATCCTCTGTGTTTTGGAGAAGAGACCAAATTAATAATAAGTTAATCAGTTAGACTTAACCTATTTAACTTTCTAACCAGATTAAATCGTTAAAAAATTAGAACTTGCTGAAAAGTGTAGAAGAGAAGAAAATAAAAACTAGAGGCAGGGTTCATTGCTACAGAAAAATAGATAGCAGAAAAAAATGCTATTCAAGGTCTGAACAATTCAGTGATGAAAGACAGTGCCTGGAGGAGCACATGGAAGAGGTATTAGTTCTTATTAGGCCTCTAGGGGCTCGGGCTTCAAGAAACATCAATTGCAGCTTCAGTTCAGGAATCTGAACTGAGAGTGATTTTCCAGCCGAGACAAATGGGATAAGAGAGAAACCCTCTCTTAAGATGCAGGCTTCACTAGCTTTGCAATTCCATAACAAGAGGTGGTGGAAAGAGCCACTCGTGATATAGGATTGAGAATATCTGCTTCCAGAAGACAGTAGCCTCTATATCACAAGATAGAGTCTTCTTCAGCAGCACCAGAGTGCCAGAAACGGGGGGTTAAAGGAGGGAATGGAGATGCAGAGGTTTTTAAAATATGTTGCAGAGGAAAATATTGTACTCCACATAAAATTTGGTGATTCTGGTTGTATGTTTTTAAACTTTTCTGGAAGGCAGGGATGTTTCAAATGTCATTCTGTGAGAGAAGCAGCAGTATGCTAAGTGCATTTCGTTCCTAGATATGATGAATCTATAGTGTCAGAATTAATGTTTTAATAGAAATTTTCTGGAGTCTGCTACTCAAACTGACAAGCATCCTAGTGAAGCTGAAACTAACAGTATTTCGAGGTCCTTTATTCTTTTAGATACCATTCAATTCTGGTTTCTAAGAACAGGGTTTTGGGGAATAACTAATCTAAGATCTGAGAATGGCTTTTATTTAAACTTTGTGGGTGTGGGGCCAATTTTGTTAAGTTTGTATATTCATTTACTATTGTTTTTGAACCATAGATCCAAAACTCAAGAACTAATAGTTCAAAAACTGAAGTGATATTAAAAAAAACTGTACATTGACAAATCTTCTGTCTACTTCACGTTTAACAAATTTTACTTATTTTGTAGTACTTAATAATCGCCCAGTACTGTCCTATGTATTATGCAAATGATAACTCATTTATTTTCAGTATCAGACCTATTATGTAATAATTCCTATAATACCCATTTTATAGACAGGCCCAAAGAGGTTAATTGATTTGTAAGTGGCAGAGACCAGACCCAGGCAGTCTGGCTCAAGTTAGACTAGTTACATAAATGATTTAGTAGGTCCTATACTATATATGCCTCTTGTGCCATTTTTTATATATGTTTATAAAAAATAAAAAATTAAAAAAAAATAAAATGCAAATGAATGCAAATATGAATATATTTTCTTAATTTTTTCCATTTCTCTACAAAAGAAAGCAAACTTTATACACTGTCTGCACCTTGGTTAGTCTGTTTTGTTGTGTTGTGTTTTTTTTATCTAACTGCATATTCTGGACATATTTTCATACCAGTATATAGAGAGCTTCTCATTCTTTTTGACAGCTGCATGGTATTAATAGTGTTATGTGAATGTGTCACAGTTAACTTAAACAGTCTCCTGTTGGTGGACACTTGGGTGACTTCCATTTTTCTGCAGTTAGAAATATTGTGGTAATAAACATATATATACTTGTCATTCTTGGCAGGTGTATCTGTAGTATAAATTCTTAGAAGTTGAACTGCTGAATCAAAGATATGAATGCATATGTAGTATTGTTTCTATATTGCCAAATTCCATAAGTCTTCCCATTTCTCATTCTTCTTCATCATAGCCTCAAAAACAGAAATGTTTAGGTTTTTGCTAGTCTGATAGATGAAAAATGTTTTTTTAGTGTTGTTTTAATTTTTGTTTATTATTTACTAATAAGATATTCATCTTATTAGTTGAATATCTTTTTATTTGTTGAAGGGCTATTTGAATGTCTTTTTATGTGAATTGGCTTTCATGTTCTTTGCCCATTTTCTAGGGAGCTTTTAGTGTTTTATTTCTGTTAGATATCTTCATATTTATTTTATTTTGAATGCACACATGAGGTGCTTTGTATCACTGACAGATTTTCTTTAATAATAGAAGCACCACCTCCCTTACCTCTGGCCTTACCTTTGTGGTGACACAATGAGAGCTAGATCAGTTGTTCTACTCACTAGGTGAAGAATGTGAAAAAATAATTTTTCTCTGCTTATTATGGTTAGTGAGGCAGCTGTCTTTCTCCCTTCCTGAAAAAGTCTCTTTGGAACATTATGGGCCTGATTCCTAACTATAACACTTTGGTCTGTAAGTTGTATCTCCCCAGAAGTCTGATAGCTCTGTATGTCTTACATCTAGAGATGTCTCTTAAGTTCTGGGTCTCATTCCTTCCTGAAATGTAAATACCTAGAAATAGTCTACCCAGTACTTTAACCCAGAACCAAGGTACCTATCCCCAAAGGTAGCCTTTTGTCTTTGGGGAAGTTAAGTTTTATTATCCTTTTGGATTAGAGCAGCTAGCACTCTAGTTTGGGGAAGAAATGGCTACAGATTTATTCCTGTAATGTATGAAAATATTTTCTAGGTAACTTTAAATACATTTTCATGTTGCAGGAGGCTTGGACTTTTGATAGGAACAATACAAAATCCAGGAATGTTACATTTTCCTACACATAGATGATATAATTTTTTTTTTATTTTTTTAAAGGTTTTATTTATTTATTTGACAGACAGAGATCCCAAGTAGGCAGAGACACAGGCAGAGATAGAGGGGGAAGCAGGCTCCCTGCTGAGCAGAGCGTCCGATGTGGGGCTCGATCCCCAGGACCCCGAGATCATGACCTGAGCCGAAGGCAGAGGCTTTAACCCACTGAGATATAATTTTTATAATTTCTGCTGAATAAAACATTAATACTATATCTGGGGAATAGAAAATACTCCACAAATGATCCTTATTGTAATAATAATCATGCTTATTATTTTAAGATATTAAAAATGCCTGTATCCATGTTACAGAAAGAATAAAATGGAAATTACTTTTATATTTATTTATTTCACTTTTGAAATGAATCTGTTTCTAAGATTTAGGTTGGATGGTGTCTGTCATGAGTCTTGAAATCTGCAGAGAGGAGTCTGCATTTTCCTCATGGAAGGCTATTTAGCTCACAAATTATTTACCTTCCTTGGTAAAAGAGTACTCCCCAACACGCATACGTATATGTACATATATTACATATACGTATATGCTTTGGGTTTCTGTTTTCTCCAGAGCTTTATAAAAATGGATTTCCTCTAAATCTCCAGAGCTTTATAAAAATGGATTTCCTCTAAGTCTCTTCCTCTTAGAGGAAGTCTCTTAGACTTCCTCTACATCTTGGCATATAGACTTCATTCTCTACTAATAGCTAAACCTAGTAGTTGGGAGATAACTTATTTGCTGCCTTTTGTAACTCATCTTTTAGATTCTATTTGTAAGGATTCAGATTCCTTTAAATTTCTGTTTAAAACTATGATGGTTTTTCAAATATGGTACTATAATATCTGGAAAGACAAAGCTACTTCAGATAAAATACAATGTAGAATGTTGTGGCTCTGTAGTAGTTGAAAAAGAAGGATCAGTATAGGTTGAAGTATTGATAATATTTAGTGGAGGATACGGTACATGAGTTGGACCTTTTTATATGAAGTAAAGAAGATAATGTATCAGGTATGGAGACTAACATGAATTAAGGTTGTTTCTTGAATACATGTTAACTTTTTTCTTCTAGTGCCATACATCAATCAACAAGAAGCAATGGAACAACCCTTCTTCATGATTCTATAGGATAATTTTAAAGTACACTGTGATTCATTAGTTATGTCTGTAATTAGGGAACAGGAGATATGCCACCAGCAATGAACCTATCAGGTTAGAACAAAGAGTTTAAGATAATATGCTATGGGCAATGTAGAATCATGACAGTTTTTAAACAGGAAAGCAGAAGAATGAGCAACAGTATTTTAGGAAAATTTGGTCATTGGTAAATTGAATGGAAAGAGATTTGTGTCAGGAAGACCAATTAGGGAAATACAGGAATAACCTAAGCAATTAATGATGAGAACATATAATTTAATTTTGGCCTTTGAAACAGAGAATTAGAAAGAAGGATCAACAGTTTTTCTAGACTTAATTTATGAATGGAAGAAATAGGTAATTTAGAGGTAGCTTCGGGATTTGGAAAAAAAAAAGAATATAAATTTGGAAAGGAAGGCAACAAATTATTTTTTATGCATATTTGGGTGTTGGCCAGTGACTATATCCAGAAGAAGAAAATCTCTATATAGACATTGAACATGTATTACTGGAATTCTAGTTACGAGATAAAGGTTTAGAATTCATCAGTCTAAAGATGATAGCTGTTACTAGAGTGAGTAAACCTTCTGGGTTATAAGTCTAAAGAGTAGATTTTAGAGAAATAGCTCAAAGAGAGTTAGGAAAACAGAGAGATGAGAACAGAAAACATAGCCAGTATAGTTAGGGAAGCTGAAGAAATAGCAGTGTCGAATTAAGTGGTGATGTATGCCAGTTACAGCCTAGCAATAACCAGGGTTTTGGCTTCACTGGCCCTTGTGGTTCTTCTTTTTTTTTTTTTTTTTTTCCTTTTTAAAAAAATTAATTAATTTATTTTCAGCATAACAGTATTCATTAATTTTTCACCACACCCAGTGCTCCATGCAATCCATGCCCTCTATAATACCCACCACCTGGTACCCCAACCTCCCACCCCCCCGCCACTTCAAACCCCTCAGATTGTTTTTCAGAGTCCATAGTCTCTCGTGGTTCACCTCCCCTTTCAATTTACCCCAACTCCCTTCTCCTCTCTAACACCCTTTGTCCTCCATGATATTTGTTATGCTCCACAAATAAGTGAAACCATATGATAATTGACTCTCTCTGCTTGACTTGTTTCACTTAGCATAATCTCTTCCAGTCCCTTCCATGTTGCTACAAAAGTTGGGTATTTATTCTTTCTGATGGAGGCATGATATTCCATAGTGTATATGAACCACATTTTCCTTATCCATTCGTCCGTTGAAGGACATCTTGGCTCCTTCCACAGTTTGGTGACCGTGGCCATTGCTGCTATAAACATTGGGGTACAGATGGCCCTTCTTTTCACGACATCTGTATCTTTGGGGTAAATACCCAGGA
>NC_081557.1:241511972-241538654 GCF_022355385.1 Mustela nigripes | reverse complement strand
TTTTGGGACTTCCATCAAGATCAAAAGCTTCTGCACAGCAAAGGAAACAGTCAAAAAAACAAAGAGGCAACCCATGGAATGGGAGAAGATATTTGCAAATGACAGTACAGACAAAAGGTTGATATCCAGGATCTGTAAAGAATTCCTCAAACTCAACACACACAAAACAGACAATCATATCAAAAAATGGGCAGAAGATATGGACAGACACTTCTCCAATGAAGACATACAAATGGCTATCAGACACATGAAAAAATGTTCATCATCGCTAGCCCTTGTGGTTCTTATTATGGTTGCAAGATGCTCTCTGCGGTAACCATCAGGAAGCTTTGGAAAAAGGTTTATTACTTACAAGTCTTGTAAAATGCGTGGCACACTTGGGGCTGCACAGCAAGGTCAGGTTGGGGGAGGGGAAGGAGGGAAAGTAGAAGGAAGGGAAGGAAGAAGATAGCTTGGGACTGGGGTTCTGCTTTTATTGGGATTGAGGGTGGGGGTTATAGGTTGGAGCTGCTTGTTAGTGAATTTACAATATATGAGTGGGAATTAAAGTGCAGGAAGAGAAAAACCAAGCATCCCTAATAAACAGTTACTGACATCAGCTCAGATCTCTGAAACGAAGAACCCTAGGGCATGGTCTGGCTCTTTATCTACTTTTGTGGCTGACAGTGTGTTTGCTCGAAATCATCTTCGTAGGGGATGGTTCTTTGAAGCCTGTACCTCAGTAATCAGAACTTAAGTCAGGCACTTGAATTACAAAAAATAAAAAGCCCAACTGTCAGGGCTTTATACAACATGTTAGCTATATCAAATTTTGATGTGAGGTAAAAGAAAATGAGGTCTGAGACATCCTCATTCATCTCCTGGTTTAAAGTATTATCCAGGATGGGGTGGGGTGTGAAATCGGGAAGCTCGAACTCTTATATCTATGTAAATTTGCACATTAAACCCCTATAACCCATTATTGCAGAGTGATTTGTCAGATAAATTGTGAATAAACTATTAAGTTTGAGCAGTGGAGGGGGGTAGGAGTGTGTGGTGATGGGAGAGCAGTGCTGAGTTGGCAGCCATAGGATTTATCCTTGAGGAGACAGAGTACTTGAGAAGGGACAAAAATGGGCTGGTTCCTAAATTATGTCTTCTGCTACTGGAGACAGTTACTACTCTGTTTCTTAGCAGAAGCACAGCTGATGTTTGTTTAGTGGGGATCAAATAAAAGTAACACCAAGCTTTTCCTAAATGGGAGGGTGAATGCTCAGCCTTCTGTTACAGACACCAACTGAGATGGCATTGGATTGATAGTGTTAACGAGGATGAAAATGAGAAGAAATATGAAGAGATATTAATTCCTTTTCTTACTAAAGACTTGAAATAAGAGTTGGTGGTAGGGGAAGTCAGGGGATAAGGAAGTTGGAACCTTAATTTTTTTTTAAGATTTTATTTATATATTTGACAGAAAGAGAGAGATAAGTAGGCAGAGAGGTAGGCAGGGGTGGTGGGGGGAGCAGGCTCCCTGCTGAGCAGAGAGCCCAATGCTGGGCTTGATCTCAGGATCCTGAAACCATGACCTGAGCCAAAGGAAGAGGCTTAACGCACTGAGCCACACAGGCACCCTGGAACCTTAATTTTACAAAGGAGCTAGCAGTTCATGGTGGGGCCCACAGTGTATTTCCAGACACTTGGCCCTGTCTTGACCCTGTTTGTTTCTGGTTCTGTTGTCTGTGCCCCTGGGGTGAAGCTAAGGACAAAGAACAATTGGGAAGCCAGCTATGACCTACAAAAATAAGCCTTCAGTTGTCATTTCAATGGGTGTACCATTTCACCTTAATTTAATTTTTCTACCTCTAAGAATATATCTTGTTTTGTAAGTTCGCAAGCTGACACATCATCCAGAGGGACTATTTATTTTCCCTTATATTCTTCACACAAAGGCTGAGATTATTCTTGCAATAGTAATCAAGAGCTTCTGTCTTTGGGTTGCAAAGAAAATGCATTCAACTGTACTTGAAAGAGAAAATTGAAATTTGGCTACAAATGATAAAGCACTTTCAGTTCTTTCAATTCTGTCTGTTCATATCAGCTGAGCTGCATTAATAATAGCAAAAAGGTGCCTGTTGCTTGCTATTGGCAAAAAATACAGTGTTCAATTGCCCTAACTGTGTATTAGGTGTGTTGAAGTTTACTCCTATTATAGAACCTTGCGCTTTTAGTCCATTCTTTTCTTTGTCAGTGCTAGCATGGTACGAAATGAATTAGGAAAATATTCCCCAGAGGATGCTTTTTCCACCAGCTTTAATAGTGGAGCTACTGTGAATCTTCCAAAAAAAAAAAAAAAAATCAAATCTCAAGTATAATTGGCTTGTCTATCTGCCTGTTGTAACCTTTTTACATTACGGGTGTAATTGTTTTGGAAATAATCTTGTTAGCCCTATTAGCATATTAAATGCTAGCTTCAATTATTTATTTTATTAATTAGGGACATAAGTCATGAAGTTGCTACTGGATACATTTACCAGTAGCACAATCACCACAATAATACAAGGCATCCAAAAATAAAAGTAGGTTGGTGCCTCTGAGATAGATTTCCATAAACAAAGGGTATACATTTTTTCTTTTTCTCAATCAGACAGTCACATGGGCATGCCAATTGTGAGACCATAGTCAAATTTTAGAAATGCAAGGGTAATGACAAAATAAAAGTTTATACTGTTGTAGACTTGATGAGTAGTTCTTTTAGCCAGCCCTATAACATGAGACTAATAGCACACATCTAGGCAAAATTGTGAAGTGGGAGCAGGTTATCTTTAGGTACTTCTAGCCTCTTTTATATGCCTAATAATATCCTTATCTCCAAAATCCTCATTGATTTTCTTTCCTTTTCAAAATTACTTATTTTCAAGAGAAGATGAAATTCATTTGCACTGAGGTTTAAATGATGAAGGTGGTAATGGTACTATATAGAAAGAACTCTTTGAGCCCAAACAGCCCTAGCTTCAAAGTCCACATATAATCGTTTTCCAGCTATGAGATTTTAATGAATACATTTTACCTCAGGGAACTGACGGTTTGGTGCAGACTGGGGTATATAGCTTTATAAACAAAGCTATGTGTGTATAGATTGAGGTAAGAAAATAAATATTTATAATTACACATTGAAAATGATGAACACAACAAAATTTAGAAAAATAAATTTAGCCATTCCCCAAACTTATTTACCCATGAAAAACTTATTTCTGCTACAACAATAAAATCTTACCATAAAAGATATTGGTCTGGGGATATGGTAATCTGTTTTGGTCCTTATTTTCTGAAGATGTGGGGGAAACTCTGATTTCTATCTTCTTACGAGTCATTTTTTCAAAACTGGATGTGAGGATGAAGGCCAGGGTTTGGGGTGAAGGAGTCAGGCACCATTCAGTAAATCACCTCTTTAAGTGCACTGAGCTCTATCTTCCATACAAACTGATGGCAGGTCCCCCACGTAACTCATATACAACGAATGCATGCCCTTGTGTGCTTCAGTTTCTCTATCCTGGCCAAGCCAGTATGTACTTATTATAAGATGCATCATAAATTCCATCACGAAATAAAGATACATGATACTGATTTAAAAGGTGTACACTTGTATTGTCTACCTATATTAACTCATGTGACATTCCTAATAGATTTGTCCCACTAACATTGTCAATACGATCAGTGAAGTCTGATAAAGAACAGTTGTGATACTGCTCTTTTTAGTCTATACTATAATCTGTAACAGTAATACCAGTAATCCCTGCAGTCAGTACTAAAGTTAGGAAGACTCACAAGCTACTGGAGTTAGCAAGAAAGAATCTGATTATCCTAGGAGGAAAGGTGCTTTTTCTTGACATTGATGTGTTTAGTAGGCTGTTCTTGGGAACCTTTGGGTTGTACTCGATTATAGTCCTTAGTATTTGCCTCTCCTGAATGATGTCCAACAATAGCTAAAAATAAATTTAACTGAATAGGGTGAAAGAGTAAGGAAATAAACAAATACAGAAGAGGTCCTTTGCACAGAGCTGGAACAAAAGAGACCTGCTTACATGTGAGACTCATTTTGTCTTCACTGCATCATAATAACATGCCTGCAACTTAATTTTGTATTACCATGCTCACAATCAAACTCAGCTTTCAGGATGTGTGACTGAAAAATCTCTGGTCTCTCTAGCTTCTACTTAATCCAGTGTCATTTGCTAGTGACACAGACTGGAGAAGAAGGGGAAGAAGCAAGAGGGCTAAACAAATCAACCTGTAATGGGATGGCATGATACTTACTAGTCTACTACGTACATTTGTTTTTTTTTTTTTTTTAAAGATTTTATTTATTTATTTTACAGAGAGAGATCACAAGTAGGCAGAGAGGCAGGCAGAGAGAGAGAGAGAGGAGGAAGCAGGCTCCTGCTGAGCAGAGAGCCCGATGCGGGACTCGATCCCAGGACCCTGAGATCATGACCTGAGCCGAAGGCAGCGGCTTAACCCACTGAGCCACCCAGGCGCCCTACTACGTACATTTGAAAGGAATGGGACAACTTAAATTGGATATAAGCTAATGTCTTTCTTGCTGGACTCTGAGATCATAGAGAAGACAACAAAAATTCACATAGTTGTAGTATTCACAGTGCATTCTCTTAAATAATTTTCTTCAGTTGGGTTTGAAGACCTATTTTTTGTGAAGTCTCTGTCTTATTGCTGCTGCCTTTCAGTCCTCTCTTGTTCTGACTCTAAATGTTGAAGTACCCCAGGACTCTGACTCTGAATATTTCCTTATCTTCAGATACATTCACTTTCTAGGTGGTCTTTGAATTACCATCCTTAAATTAAAGTTTCCCCAGGTTCTGTGACCTGAGTCTTTCCCCTGAACTTCAGACCATATCTGTGGCCTAAACCTGACATATCCAGGCTTGAATTCTGGATTTTTCTATACTAGATCTGTTTCTAACACAGTGTATCTCTTCAAGTAAATGGTAACAGGTCAAACATTTTGTTGTCACCCTCCTTTCATATCCCATGTCAGCAAAACTGTTGCTTCTACACTTTGAAATTTATTCGGAATCTGACTACGTATGTCCATTTCTGTTGTCGTCAGCTTTCATTCAAGCCATCCTCATTTCTAGCCTGGACTGTTACTTTGTCCTTCTACCCCTTGTGTCTATTCTTGTTCCCAATTTAGCTATACTTCACACGTGGTCGAAAGGACCCATTTAAAGTGTAAAAATGCAGTTACCCTCTGAATAAAATCCTCTAATGATTTCCCATCACACTCAATAAAATAAAAAATCCTCACTGTAGCCTAAAGGCCTTATATTATCTGATTCCAGACTAACTGCTTTCTATCCCTAGTCACTATTCTCCAGCTGTTCTGCCTTCAGCACTGGAAGGACTCCATTTCAGTGTTCGAACTACTGTTCCCTCTGTCCATAGTGATCTTTATTCAAATGTTCATATGATTTACTGTTGAACTTCTTTAAGTTTCTGTTTAAGTGTCAGTTTGTCAGAGAAAACTTCACTGCCTGTCTTGTTCAAAGTATCACCCTTCTTCATTTTTCTTTATCTCTTGGTTTATTGCCTCTATCTCCAAGTAGAATGTAAGCGACATGGGACATGACATGGTCCAATTTTTCTTCTTTTATATTCCCAGAGCCTAAAATGACCTGGCATGGGGTAGTCATTGAGTAAATTAATGAATAAATAAGGCATCATTAATGTTCTACGGTCTCCATTTGCTTTAGAGCAGCAGCCTTCTGTTGGGATAGGTACAGGGAGTATATCCATGGTCAGGTTCATTTTAGTTTCAAGCCTGTTGCCAGACCCAGCTTTTAGCAGCTAATCTGTACTAGAATAAAAGCCATGTCCCTGTGATTATGAAAATAGGAAGGCCTAGACATAGGCTGCTTTTCTACTCAAACACATCACACTAACATAAAGCTTCAGGATTCATTCCGCATTCTGTGTAGTGTGGGGGCTTAAGTCTGCTGTCCTCCTGCCTTCAGCTAGATCATTATTTCTAGAGCTGAGCTCAGCTGACTGTGCACGTTAGAGGTTTTCATGCTTAGGTGAATTTCCTAGCATTGATGCTGCTGGCATTTTTTCCTTTGTATGAGTCATTTTTTCTATTAACATGTACTAGATTAATGAGGAAATATTGGAAAAACAACAGTTGCAGAAAAAAGCAGAAAAATAGTTTTTTAAAATTTTACTCCTCAGAAACATCCATTATTAACATTATGATACCAACTTTATTTTAGTGTGGTGTATGCGTATGTGCTTACACAGTTGGGGTAAGCCAGTGATACTTATTGAGTAGTATTTATGTTCAGAGACCTTTGTTCCTGTCCTAAATACCTTAATAAAGAAAGATGAGGGGATTTGACTTTTTGTCCTCATTAACTACTCCCTAGAAGGCCTTGTTTTCACATAAAATTAGACTTCACTCTGTGTTACCATTACCTTGTACTTGAATGTACGTTTGTCCTTTAGTCTCTCTGTCTCTCTCTCATACACACACACACACACATACACACGCACACACACTCACACACAGTACCTAGCCTGCTTGGATGCATCATATCTACATTGGAAAACAGAATTCAGTCAGTAAAGCAAGAGAGTTAAAGTATCTGTAAGTATCACTTACTTAAAGAAGAGTGACGTAGTATTATGGTGTTGGGTCTGGTGAATATGGGGAAGAATTCAAAGCTAAGACCGTGTGTGACAGAGCACAAATCTGGGTAGCAAGTGGCAGTCTCTTTCAGGACCACACTTTTTATCCAAGGCCAGACCTAACAAGGAAGATGTTAAGTCCTAACCAAAGAGAAGGTAGATAATAAGCATAGTTGGTGATGCAAATAGGGGGAATTTTTATAAGGATGGTTTAACTAACTAGTTCTACCAAAGCGCTTTTCTCCTGGGTTTGTTGAACTAACTAATACTTGATCATTATGGGAACACTAGAAAGTACAGTATCTGACCACTTACTGTAAAAAAAATCCTGTTGGTGCTTGCTTTATGGTATTGGTGGTACCGAGGGAGAGGGGCTGGGGGAAGAAATAGAATTGGAAATTGAAGGAAGTATAAACAAGAGATGAATAGGGATGATCTATCTCTACAGTTTAATATTTCAAGAAGAAATGTAGTAATGTGTCCTCTTTAGAAATATAATAACCTGTCCATCACTGTGACTTGACTTATTATGTATTTTTGTGATTTGAAACATACCTATTATTTAAAAATAATATTTAAATTATTACATTGGCATTAACAAGCTGGAAATAGACCAGGATTCAAATGTGGCTTGTTTCCAGTCAGGAAATCACACGTGTTGGCAAGGATGCAGTGAAAGGGAAACCCTCCTACACTGTTAGTGAGAATGCAAGCTGGTGCAGCCACTCTGGAAAACAGTATGGAGGTTCCTCAAAAAGTTAAAATAGAGCTACCCTATGGCACAGAAAATACCCAATTACTGGGTATTTACCCTAAAGATACAAATGTAGTGATCAGAAGGGGCAGATGCACCTGAATGTTTATAGCAGCAATGTCCACAATAACCAAACTATGGAAAGAGCCCAGATGTCCATCGACAGATGAATGGATAAAGAAGAGGTGGCAGATATATACAATGGAATATTACTCAGCCATCAAAAAATGAAATCTTGCCATTTGTGATGATACGGATGGAACCAGAGGGTATTATGTTAAGCGAAATTAGTCAGAGAAAGACAATTATCATATGATCTCACTGATATGAGGAATTTGAGAAAAAAGACAAAGCATCATAGGTGAAGGGAGGGAAAAATGAAACAAGACAAAACCAAAGATGGAGACAAACCATAAGAAACTCTTAATCTCAGGAAACAAAACTGAGGGCTGCTCGAGTGGAGGGGGGCAGGAGGGGTGGGGTGGCCAGGTGATGGACATTGGGGAGGGGATGTGCTATGGTGAGCGCTGTGAATTGTGTAAGACTGGTGATTCACAGACCTGTACCCCTGAAACAAGTAATACATTCTGTGTTAATTAAAAAAAAATAATGTGGCTTGTTTCCTGTAACTCTAAAGGAATTCATTGAAGTTTGGTGAGATGCAGTGTCTGTTACTTGAAGGCACCCCTCTGAGAACCAAAGTCTTTGCCTCAAATCGAAGCACTAAATTCTGGTGGCACCTTCTAAGGGACATCACTTTGCTACTCCCGTTGTGCTCCTAATGCACAGTACTCAGCATGTGAGTTATTGCTTATCAGGGAAGTTCTGAGAGTCACTGTGAAATGTTGTTTTCCAGATGTTTGAATCATTAAGTGTAGTGTCAGCACAGCGAGCAGGCCTTCCACTCTGAGCATCCGTGCCTTCAGCAGGGGTTGGCAGCCTACTGGCTCTGGCCTGATAAATAGCTCCTGGTAGGAGTGAGAATTGTCCAGGAGGTGGCAGAGGAATCCCGGCCTAGGCCAAGTCCTGCCTTTATTTTCACTCGCCAAGCCACCTGCAGGGTGCAGTCTCCTAATTCTCTGGGAATGAGGCAGTTGGGAAAGACTGCTTTCCTACTTGGTAGGAATTATCAGATAAAGCTTCATTGCCTTATACTTTATGGGATATTTACTTTGTAAAGTTTTCCGTAAGTGATCTTAGAGGAAACTTTTGAGTCCTAGATAGTAGATTGTGTGCAGATGGATATAAGGCAGGCTTTCATGGTTTTCACATATGTCAAACCAGCTAGGACTAGAAGGAAGTTTTCCATCTTAAATGCATCTATCTGCTTTTTGTTTGGTTGGCTTTTGTTTGTTTTGTTAATACCCTTAGGCTAGGCAATGTAATATGTCTGGAAAATCATTGGAAGATGTGTCTCCTGAAATGTTTCTCAGGAAAAAAAAAATGAACAAGCTGAAGCAGGATGATTAAGAAGAGACGGGATTCATTCCTTGCCTCCTTCTTTCTTTTCCTCTCTTCCTTCCTTTCAGTTGGATTTGTATTAAGTCCTTCTAGATGTGGGGCACACTGAATGGTTCCTGCCTCCTATTAGAATCATACCGCTAATTGTTAAAAAAAAATTGTTTTCATGTTGCTGAGATTTCTGCCTAGAGTATAAAATACCTGTTTGTGATTTTTTTTTCCACATCAATTAATAGTTCTGTCCAGTAAGTGGACTCCTTCATGTTCACAGAGGAGTTTTCTTTATTTTTTAATCAAATGTTCCTTAAATCTGTGAAAAGGCTTATCTTCACATTGAACTTTTGGTTTCACCAGTTTATTATCTGAGGCTGAAAATAGTTCTGGGACACTGCCTATTCCTGTTTGAGAAATAACTTAGTTTTTAATTCCTTTTTTTTAAAGATTTAATTTTAGAGAGAGAGAGAGAGAGAACACACATGTGATGGGAGAGAGAGAGAGAAGACAAGAGAGAGAATCTCAAGCAGACTCATTGCTGAGTGGGGAGCCTAATGCAGGGTCCATCTCATAACCCTGAGGTCATGACCTGAGACAAAATCAAGAGTCAGATACCTGACAGCCACCCAGGTGCCCCTAGTTACTTTTTTTCTTCTCTTTTTGTTTTAGTATGTTTCTTGACATTTTAATTTGTAAATCAGGGTTCCTTTTCAGTAACTAAATTTACCATCTGACTGGAGTTTTACAAAAAAAACTGCGTTTCTGAGCTTATATTCATTGTAATATACAAATATGTGAATAGTTATAATTTATATAAGACACCAAGGACTGGTAATTATATTTGTTGTAAGAACAGATCTTTTCATAGTCTCCATGGTTGCTTTCTTCATATCATTCAGTAGTAAATGATTTTTATAATGCATTATAACAAAGAATCTGGCACATGGGTCATTTGTAAGCCAGTCCTTCCTACTTATAATATTCAATCCACTAGGCTCACTTGGAGTCGAGTAGTGTTTTGGCAATTTCTCTATGATCCCTGGGACAAGTGCAGATTCTCATTCTATGTTATCAGTCTACCTTTGTCTCTAAATCATTGCCTTTCACCCTTAATCTTTGAAAATCTTATATTACTATGGGCTTATAGAAACTGAGACATTGTCTGATTGACGAAAATTTCAGTGGTTGATTCAAGACATTTATTCCAATATGAAAAACAGCTCTCCACCTAGAACCCAATTTAGGAAAAGCCTCATATAGATGACCTTTTTGTGCTATTTTTCTGTGAGTAGGCCAATGATTATAGCATGTTACTTGAAATCAAATTTCCCTAACAATTCATCGTCTTCTGATATAGTACAGGTTTCTACTTCCAGTGGAAGATTTAAATATGGAGATGAGTGGAGGGAAAAAAAAGGGCAGTCTCTTTTCTGTATTATCAAGCCCAGTTTTTGGTGATTTTATTCTAGATTATACATTTGTTGAAAGAATTGTATCTTACATTGTCCTGCTGTCTGATATCAAACATGAAGGCATAGCTGAACAGAATGTATTCAGTACTTCAAATAGTGGAATGGCTTGGATTAGAACCTTCTATTAAACAGAATAATTTAGGGTGTCATTATAGCACAAAAAATTATAAAAATCCACATACAGGTATTTAGGACAGGTAGATATAGTTTTGAATCATAACTGTTTTATTAGCTTTCTGACCTTGGGCAAATTACTAAACCTCTTTGAGCTTCAGGTTTCTCAGGTTCTAAAATGGGAATAGCAGTACTTAGAAACAATTGAGGACAAGATACTATATAATTTATCCAGTAGTATGTTTTGAAAGCTGAAGGCTCAAACCCAGCTCTTCTGGTTTCTACTGTATAACAACTGAAATTGCCATTTTATACTTTAGATACTTACAGAGCAAGGACAGGAATTAGAACCCTCTATACTAGTCATGACCCATCCACTTCCAGGATGATACAGAAAGAGAAAAAAGAGAGTGCTTGAAACCTCATTCTGGAAACTAATTAAATTTTAAGACCTAGCTATGTGGTCTGATTGTTAGTATCCCTTCCAAATGTGTATGTTAAAATCCTAATGCCAAATGAGAAGGTATGAGGTGGTGGGTCCTGTGGAGGATTCTTAAGTCATCAAGGTGGAACATTCAAGAATTAGATTAATTGCTTTTATAAAAGAGATGCCATGATGCTCCCTAGATCCTTTGGTCACATGAGGATACAGAAGTCTGCAACTCAGAAGAGAGCTTCCTTCCACTTGACTATGCTGGCATTCTGAACTTGGACTTCAACTTCCAGAACTGTAAAGAAATAGATGTTTATTGTTTATAAGCCACCCAGTTTATGCTGTTCTGTTGTAGAAGCCCAAGTGGATGCAGACAGACCCCGACAAAAATTTTAAATTGATGTTCAGACAGTATAATTAAATGTTTAATATGATATCATTTGGCAGATAAGAAATAATTTTAAAGAAAATTTTCATACCAAAAATAATGTGCAAAGATAGGGGATCCTGAAAAGGACCAAATTGGAGAGATTATTTTCTAAATTAAGCCAAATGGTCAAACCGTATATCAAAATACTAAATTTACAAAAAAGTTTAAGAAAGCATAAAGAAAATAGATTTTAAAAAATTGATTTTTTTAAATTTAAATTTTACTCATTTAACATGTAGTGCAATATTGGTTCTGGAGTACAGTTCAGTGATTTATCACTTACATTCAGCACCCAGTCCTTTTCACAAAAAGTGCCCTTATTAATCCCCTTCACCCATATGCCATCCCTCCCTGCCCATCAACTCTGTTTGTTCTCTAAGAGTCTCTATTTATTGTGATTTATTTCCTTCCCTGCTTCACCTTCCCATATGTACATCTGTTTTCTTTCTCAGATTCTATATATGAGTGAAACCATATATTGGTCTTTTCTCTGACTGAGTTATTTCACTTAGCATAATACACTCCAACTCCATCCATTACATTGCAAATGGAAAGATATCATTCTTTTTTTTTAAATTTTTTATTTTTTATAAACATAAATTTTTATCCCCAGGGGTACAGGTCTGTGAATCACCAGGTTTACACACTTCACAGCACTCACCAAAGCAAATACCCTCCCCAATGTCCATAATCCCACCCTCTTCTCCCAAACCCCCTCCCCCCAGCAACCCAATATCATTCTTTTTGATGGCTGAGTAATATTTCATTATGGATACATATACACCACATCTTTATCCATCCATCAGTTGATGGACGTTTAGATTCTCTCCCTAGTTTCGCTGTTGCTGATAATGTTGGTATAAGCATTGGGTGCACCCCTTCAAATCTGTATTTTTGTATCCTTTGGGGAAATGCCTAATAGTGCAATTTCTGTATCATAAGGTAGTTCTATTTTTTAACTTGTTGAGCAACCTCCATGCTGTTTTTCCAGAGTGGCTGTACCAGTTTGCATTCCCAACAGTAATACATGAGGGTTCCCCATTTTCCTGTATCCCCCCCAACACCTGTTGTTTCTTGTGTTGCTAGTTTTACCCTTCTGACAGGTTGAAGTGGTATCTCATCATGGTTTTGATTTGTATTTTTCTGATGATTAGTGATGTTGAGCATCTTCTCATGTGCCCATTAGCCATCTTGAAGTCTTCTTTGGAAAAGTGTCTGTTCATGTCTTCTGCCCATTTCTTAACTGCATTATTCGTTTTTTTGGTTGTTGAGTTTGATAAGCTCTTTATAAATTTTGGATACTAACCTTTTATCTGATATGTAATTTGCAAATATCTTCTTCCATTCCATAGGCTGCCTTTTAATTTTGTTGATTTAAACAATTGGATTTTTTAAAGCAATTGAGCTGATAATGTACTTCATGTGATTAAACATTTTCTTCTACAGTTGAAACATTTAACCCAGATATGATTTTGATTTTAATTATGCCCCAAATTGGTACTAATCTTACCTAGGTTTCAGCTGCAAGTATGTAAATACTAATGCACCTTGATTTTTTTAATCTAAAGTTAAAGGTAGAACAGGCACATGAAAAGATGTTCAGCATCACTAATTATTTGAGAAATACAAATACAAATCTAACTAGTGAGATCACCTCACTAGTTAGAATGGCTGTTATCAAAAAGACAATAACTATTGGAGAGGATATGGGGAAAAGGAAGCACTCATATGCTGTTGGTAGGAATGTAAATTGGTGCAGCCATGATGGAAAACAGCATGGAGATTCCTCAGAAAATTAATAACAACTACTGTAGGATCCAACTATTCCACTTATCTGAAGAATTCAAAAATGTTAATTGAGATGATATATGCACCCCTGTGTTTACTGCAACATCATTTATAATAGCTAAGAAGTGAAAACAACCAAAGTGTCCGTTGATGGATAAAAGGATGGAGAAGACACGTTGTATCTACAATGGAAGACTGCTTAGCCTTAAAAAGAATGAAATCTTGACATTTTACAACTACATGGGTGGACCTTGAAGGTATTATGCTTAGTGAAATAAGCCCAAAGGAGAAAAGATACCATATAATTTCACTCATATATGGAACCTAAAAAAAACAGAATTAATGAACAAAAGAGAACAAAAATAAATTCATGGATACAGAAAGCAGGCATTTATAAGAGGGGGTGGGCCAAATGGGTGATGGTGGTCAGCTATATGGTGACAGAAAGTAAGTAGGCTTACAGTGGTGATCACTTAATAGTGTATATGGATATGAAATTATAATGTTTTATACCTGAAACTTACATAATATTATATACTTAGTATACACCAATAAACAGACCAAAAAAAAAAAAAAACCTAAAACAAAAAAATAAAGTTTAGAGATTTTATTCCCACTACCTATGAAAAATAAGAACGGAACCTTATTTATATGAAATTGAACCTTCAAATTAAGTTACCCAAGAGCCCAAAATGAAAGATATTAATTAAATGCCTTTTCCTCATTCAGAAATTCATCAGAGGTAATGATGAATAGTACAGATAGGTAGTAATTATGATGGTTGCAGACAGAAAAAGAATTAAAAATTCTGACTACAGTACTATTCAAGGAAAAGACCACAGTCTGTTGATTCGATTTGATTTTTACCCTACCCTGCAGGCCACTATATAAAATGGCATTGAAAGGATTGTTTTCTTTTAGGCTCTACATAATATCCTTTTGGGCCTTTGCAAATTGCATGCTACACTGGAAAAACCTTCACTTACAAGATATCCTTTTCTTACGAAAGCAGAGGAAGTAGCAGCCCTAGGCTCCCTGCCTTTGTCAGGACTCCTCTTGAGATATTAATGTAAAAGTTCCCTAAACTAAAATTTTAATTATAACCCAGCCTCTGTTGGGCCTATTAAAATGGTTTATGGTTCAGGGTAACCAATGAGATTTATATATCTGTTGGTATAGATTATAGTGTCATATAGACCACATACAGGTGCAGTTGAGAAAAAAAAAAATCAATCTTTGTCATTCCTTGGTCAAGGATAGTGGAGAACAGAAGCCAAGCAATCCATTCTTTCTCTTAGAGCGATTTGGGATAAAATCGCAATTCTCACAAGGGTGATATTTATACAGAGTTTAGAAAGAAGAGAGCTTTGGTTTTCAAAGAGATATTTTTGCTATTTTGGGATAAATGCATCTAAAATCCTAGAACTTTCAGTAAAAATTTTTGCATAAATTTCCATCAGTTGTATTAGCCACTTCTTCAGAACATCTTTTGATCAATAATACCCATGATAGTAGAAGAAAAGGAGAGAAACTTCGATATAATAGAGTGGAATCTGTTAAGAGATGTCTGGTTAGTGGCCGCAAATTTTCAACTATTCTATATTTTCTAAGGTTTATTGTTAGATCAAGAATGCATATATTTATGGTAGTATTTTTATTTATTTAAACATTTTTATAACTCTTCTGGTTAGCAAGGACATAATCAGTCTATCGTATTTGAATTTCAGCCAGTCAGTACTCAGGTAGCCTAACTGCCAATTTGAAATTATTTTTAAGAAACAGATTTGGAACAAGTGAAGTTTCACTATTGTCATCATTTGCATTCAGCCTTAATTAGGAGTAGCAGCTCTTCATAGAATGAACAATGGTAGATATGTTTTCAGTGTAGATAACACTATACAGTCCCTTTTGGTACTTGCATCAACCTTACCTGCTTGAGTTTATTTTATATACATGTAGATTTATATTCACATTTTAGCACCTTTAATAATTTTAAAAGTTATCTTAATAATTTTATTATGGAATCCCAAATTTATGGAGAAATGAGCACAGTGCAATGCTTTTTTACTCCTGAACCATTTACAAATAAGTTGCTGATTTGATTCCCTGTAATTCCCAAATATTTTGGTGTTTAGACCCTACAAACAAGGAAATTCTCCCACATAATTACAATACTACCGTCAAAACTAAGAAATCGGCTTTGATGCATCCAGAGAAATCTCATATTCCAGTCAAATTTTGCCGGTTATCCCAAATGCATCCTTTATAGCAAAAGAATCCAGCTCAAAATCACGTAATGCATTTGGTTGAATTTTGTCTCTTTTCACATCTTCAGTCGAATATTTCTACAGTTTTTCTTTTGATGCTCCTGACCTTGCTTCTCTTGAAGATTATAAGCTAGTTATTTTGTAGAATGTTCCCTCAGTATGAATTTGTCTGGTATTTCTGCACGATTATATTCAGATTAGGTATCTTTGTCAGGAAACCATAGAAGAAATGCTGTCTTCTTCTCATTGCATCCTGTTAAGTGGTGCACAATTTCACTTTGCCCCTTTATTGATGATAGTCATTTTGATTGCTTGGTTAAGGTAGTGTCTGCTAGTTTCCTTCACTGGAAAGTAACCCTTTTCTTCATTGTAATTAATAAAGTTTTGTGGGAAAGTACTTTGGAACTGTGTAAATACACTGTTCCTCACAAATCTGTTTAATTTGTTAATTTTATCTGTATAAACTGAAGGTTTTCTATAATATTTTTGTGCTCAAATTGTTCTCAAATTGGCAGGCAATAGCCTACTTAAACTGGTTTATCTGTGCTTAGGAAATGTATCATTATTTGAGCACTCCTTGCTGGCTTATATTTAAAACATTTTTTCCAGCTTCATTGAAGAATGATCGACAGATAAAAATTGCATGTATTTAAGGTTGTACAATGTGATCATTTGGTATGTGTAGACATTGTGAAGTAATTATTACAGCCAGGGTAATTAACGTATTCATCACCTCACAATTCACTTTTTCTCCTATGGTAAGAAGACTTAGATCTACCCTCTCAGCAAATTTCAAGTATATAATATGTTATTATTACCTATAGTCACCATTCTGTACATTAGATCACCAGAATTTATTCGTCTTAAAACCGAAACTCTATGGGTGCCTGAGGGGTACAGTTGGTTAAGTATCTGCCTTCAGCTCAGGTCATGATCCTAGGGTTCTAGGATAGAGCCATGCATTGGACTCCCTGCTCAGTGGGAAGCCTGCTTCTCCCTTTCCCCCTTCCACTCTCCCTGCTTGTGCTCTCTCACTCACTCTTTTGCTCTCTCAAATAAATAAAATCTTAAGCAAAAAACCCCAAAACTGAAAATGTCTACCCTTTAACCAACATCTCCCCATTTCCCACCTCATCAAGTCTTATTAATCAGTCTTCCCCTCTGCTTATATGGATTCAGTTTTTTCAGATTCCACATATAAGTTAGATCATGCAGTATTTCTCTTTCTATGTCTGGCTTATTTCAGTTAGCCACAATGTCCTCCAAGTTCATCTGCGTTGTCACAAATGATGTGATTTCCTTCTTTCTGTGGCTAATATTCCATTGTATATGTGTATCTTTGTATCTGATGTACAAATAATACTTTAAATAATATGTTTCATATATAAAAATACTTAGAGATATGGATGGATGAAGAAAATTTGATACATATATAAAATTCTCTGTTTGATAGACACTTCAGTTGGTTTCATGTGTTGGTTCTTGTAAATAGTGTTGCAGTCAACATGGGACAGTAGATAACTCTTTTGAGATACTGATTTTAGTTCCTTTTAGTATATACCCAGAAGTGGAATTGCTAGATGGTATGGTGTGTTCTATTTTTAATTTTTTGAGGAATCTCCATACTATTTTCTATATGGCTGTACCAAATTACATTCCCACTATAGTATTCTTTTTCCTTTTTCTCCACATAATCAACAATACTTATCTTTTGACTTTTTGATAATAGCCATTCTCACATGTTAGATGTGATATCTCATTGTGGTTTTGGTTTGCATTTCCCTATGATTAGTGATGCTGAGCACCTTTTCTTATGTCCATTGGCCATTTGTATGTTTTTTGAAAAATGACTGAATGGATTGTTGAGTCTGTTGTTTTTATTATTATTGTTATTATTTTGTTATTAAGTTTTATGAGTTCCTTACATTTTTTGTGTATTAATATCCCCATATCAGATCCTTGTAGCTTAGCTTACACTTTCTTTGTCTTAGGCCCAGAATTGGCCATTTCTTCAAGTAGCCTGATTTCTTTTAATGGAAAATGGTAGAAGCTAAAACCCCAGAGTTATGTATATACCATTTGCTTTTGCAGTGTCACTGCTTCTAGGCCTTACAATGGATAGTTCTAGGACTATAAATATGTATAATACACACACACACACACTTATGCCAATAGTTATTTTTCTCTGTGTGTTGAAGACCTTAAGTTCTCATTAGTGCAACTAATAGCAGTCCCAAACAAGAGGATTCAATCTAGTTTTCCCCATTCTGCATGCACAGTTTTCATCTCTGATTTTGAGAAACCTGTCTTCCAGAGTTCTCTCAGGAAGTATATTATCCTAATATACCAATATCCTGTCTTCCCTTTCAAGTCCTCCCCCACACAGATACCCTCCTTATCCTTATACAACTCTTGACTCTCCATGTGTGAATATTCACTCAGGATCCTGTGCTCTATCCTAATACCTCCTCACCTTGTTCAGACGGTGATATCTAGTGTTAGGCTTTCCTCACTTGCAAATGTCCTTTTTGCTCCATTTGGGTTCTTGATTCTCCCTGATGGACCAGCCTACATTCTTGAAGATCATTCTCACCTGCTTGAGCTCTGACACTTCGTAGCAGACCACATCCTGGCATGGATGTTCTCCTCATATTGCTTAGGTGCTGACATGTAATATGAGGTCAAGCCACATTTCCACAGGGATCACTACTTCTGCTTTTTTTAAGTACCTCTGTTAGGTTTCTCCTCCTCTCTCTTGCTTAGATGCTTTCCCAACTCCCATCTCACTCCAGTTTGCTCTTCTGTGAGGATGCCTTTTCACCCTGTTCTGACTTTACACTCTGTCACAGGACGCCTTTCTCTGTGAATACCTTCCTCCTCCAATTTGGACTCTAATACTCTTTTTCTGGGTTACTCTGGGTACCCTCTCACAGCTGGCAGATACGTCTGGTTTGCTTTCCGCTGCCTGTTTTTGTAATTTCTATTTCAGAAAGTCAAAAAGCTTTTTTCTTGAAGGAACAGGACAGAAACCTGTGCTTGGAAACTTTGAAAAGCAGGTGGTCCTCTTATCTTTATAAAGAGAGTCACCATAAGATTTCTTGAATCTCACCGTTGAGTATAATTTATTATTTTAGTTATAAAAATTTGATCTTTAATCTTTTGCATAACACATAGCTTTGCACCATTCATATTTCTTAGTTATTAGGTAATAGTCCAAGTAGTGGAATTTCATTTTGTAAACTTTTTTTAAATTGCCATTTTGAGTCCACTTTGTGTTTTTGTGTATTTAGTGTGTCCTCAGCAATGAAAAAAAAACACAGTGGATAATAGGAAGGAAAGAGAATGGAGAATTCCATGACTTCAAGCAGCTTATGATCTGCTTGGGCTAGCAATAGTCCCAAAACAGAAACAGAAACAATGCAGTGCAGCATGTAAACTTGACTAAGTTACATAGTTGGAGGTTAAGTATAATGTAAATTCAGAGACTAATATGACTTGGGGGCTGGAGCCATTGGAAATTTTAATAGGATTTATGACACTTCAGTTTGTCCTGGAGGATATATAGGATTTGGACAGCTGAAGAGTTGGAGGGAAAAGAAGAAATGAACAGGAAAACCGCTGAGGCAGACTAAGCAATGGCAAATGGAGAATGAAAACGGATTCATCCTTATGGGAGCGACAGTATGTGAGGAAGTCATAGGGGGTTAAATTGGTAACTAAAATGTGGTACTGTTTCCTGGTCCTGGAAACCAGTTACTGTAAGAAGTATGGGTTTTCCCCATAGTTACTAGAATCACAGAAAGATCTTGAACAAGACTGGGACATGATGAAAGTGATATTTTAGAAAGTTTAATCTAGAGGACGTTTGTAGTATGGTTTCAATGTGGGAAAAACTGTCTTTTAGCCATTTTAAAAATGAGATGGAAGTGCTCACCGACTAGAATTGGGGTATTATACTGAGAGTGAAAATATGGAACAACTCAGAGCTCTTTACAAGGACAACTAAGGACACAGGAAAAAAAAAAAGAAAGTAAAAGGTTAAAAGTGACTCCAGAAGATAGCAGGCAAAATGAGGGCGCAGTACATTCTCAGAAAGAAACATTGAAATTGAGTATTTTGCACTTGTCATTGGATTTAAAATGCCTTTCATTGATTTCCCAGTTCAGTAATTATTTTGTTCCGTGAATCTCCTGAAAATCTAAAAGATACCCATTAAAAAAGCAAAAGAAAACAATTAAAAAGAATAATTAGTAATGAATGATTAAAACACATGTGCAGAATGTATTTCTGTATGCGCTATACCAGGTAGCCCAAAGACAGGTATGTGTACTAGGTTAACTTAGGCAGTTTTAGTTCCCAGCCATAGTCCTAAAAACAAAGGGAAGATCTGAAATATTTTTATTTATTTATCTATTAAGATTTTGCTTATTTATTTGGCACAGATAGGGAGAGAGAGCACAAGCAGGGGGAGCGGCAGGCAGAGGGAGAAGCAGGTTCCCTGCAGAGCAAGGAGCCCATTGTGGGACTCAATATCAGGACCTGGGATCATGACCTGAGCCTAAGGCAGATGCTCAACCGACTGAGCCATCCAGGTGCCCATTAAGTATTTTTTAAAAAGATTATTTATTTATTTATTTATTTATTTATTTGACAGATAGAGATCACAGTTAGGCAGAGAGGCAGGCAGAGAGAGAGGAAGGGAAGCAGGCTCCCTGCCGAGCAGAGAGCCCAATGCGGGGCTCGATCCCAGGACCCCGGGACCGTGACCCGAGCCAAAGGCAGAGGCTTTAACCCACTGAGCCACCCAGGCGTTCCCCATTAAGTATTTTTAATAAAGTTTTGGGAGACAGAACTAAACCTGTAATTTTCAGAGAATACTTAGTAGACCAGTAGGTAACTAGAAATATGTTCAGGTAGGGGACATTTCAGTTAACCAGTTCTGTAGTTATGTCCATGTACAAACACGTAGCATAAGAGAGGTGACCAGCATAGAATTGCATATGCCAGTCTTAGAAACTACACAAAAAAATCAGTGTTGAAAGAAATTTTCAGAAAACATCTGCTAGTTTTGCAGATACTTGGTCAAGTTTACAGTTTTCCAGGTATTTTTTAAGCATCATATCGAGGTATACACAGACAAAAAAATTCTATACTTTTAAAATGCATCAGGGACCATATAAAATATAGTCCATCAAAGCATAAACTTGATTTTGAAATATGATTGATAATACCTGAGAATATATTCTGCCCTTGGAACAAAAAATATTCATTGAAGAATCAGTAGGATGGGCCATATGTTCTTTGGTAGTTGCAGACATGAAATCTGAAATGAAGACTAGATAGCTTTCAGCTTGTTTGTTTTTTAGTTTTGTACATTAGATGTTGGCAGTTGAAAAAGTATATCCCCAGTGAAGATTTCAGTGGGGAAAATGCTCACGAGGTCATTCCTTTGGGATCTTGTATCCACACTGCAACTAAGAACACTTCAGCTTTAACTTTAGTATATTGTGAGTCTTCAAAGTATCATGGATTTAAGCGAATTCTGACCATTTCCCCCTCCTAGATATGTTGCTCTTATTTGAATAAAACATAAAATTAAATACTTTATTTTGATCATATATTATAAATTATGCATTGGATTTAGATTTCACCGAAGTCTAAGCCAAATGTCCATGCCTTAAAAAAAACATAGATCGATAAACTGAAGTTCAGAGACTAAGAGAAGCCTTGCTTCAATTAGATTCAAGACACAAAGTGAATTGTAATCTGAAAGCAAATATATTTTTCTCTTTATGGTTTATAGTATTTTAATCCATTTACCCACCGGATATCAATTTCAGTCCCCTGATAATTCAACCAACAGAACTGACTGTGGTTTTCAATGAAGGGCATGATAACACCGTTGCTAACAAATAATGGCAAAATTTATTGAGCTGCTATTATATTCTTAATGCTTTCCACTTTATTTAACTTGCATTTAATTAACCAAAGATCTATGGGTGTGGTAGCATTGCTATCCCATCTTAGACCCAAAGTTAGTAAACTGTGCAAAGTAACAGCTAGAAAGAGGTGTAGACATGAACTCAGACTCCAACATTCTGACTTCAGTTCATTTCCTTAAACCTCTGCTATAAAACTGCTCTGTTGGCTTAATATGTGAGGAATTGCCTTTCTGAAATAGAAATGAGGAAGAAGGTGGCTATTCCTAAATGTCACATAGAGGAATTGAGGGTATATCTATGTCATTAAACATGTGAAATTTAATTGCTAAGCTACGAGACAGACCTCTTAGGTTATGATATCTAATTAAATGTCTTTATTTATTTCCTTACCTGAGTACCATTTTCCAGATGAGAAAACTAGAACTCAAAGGAGTTAAAATCTTGTTCAGGACACAGAATTTTTGAATGATGTGATGAGTACTGGGTGTTATATGCAACTGATGAATCACTGAACACTGCATCAACAGTCAATGATGTACTATATGTTGGCTAACTGAACATAATAAAAAATAAATATAAAAAAGAACTTATAAATGTCAGATTCAAAATTTGAGCACAGATCTCTGATTTCTAAAATCTGTGCTCCTTTTTATTACTGTTATTACTGTTCTTTTAAGTTTTTATTTTAATCCCAGTTAGTTAACATACAGTGTAGTATTAGTTACAGGTATACAATAGAGTGATTCAGCTGCCATGCAGCACCTTGTGTTCATCATGACAAGTGCCCTCCTTAAGGCCCGTGTTCTCTTTAACCCATCCTTCCACACCCCTCTCCTCTGGTAATCGTCAGTTTGCTCTCTATAATTAAGTCTCTTTCTTGCCTTACTTCTCTCTCTCTCTCTTTTTTTTTTCTTTGCTCATTGGTTTTGTTTCTTAAGTTCCACATATGAGTGAAAGAAATCATATGGTATTTGCCTTTCTCTGACTGACTTATTTTGCTTATTAGCATAATGCCCCATAGCTCCATCCATGCCATTGTAAATGGCAAGATTTCACTATTTTATGGCTGAATAATATTCCACTGTTTATATATACCGCTTCTTTATCCATTCATCAGTTGATGGACACTTGGGCTGCTTCCGTATCTTGGCTGTTGTAAATAATGCTGCTTTTAGGTATTCTAGCAGATGTGCCATGATACCACACTGGAGTTGTGATTTGCATTTCCTTGATGATAAGAGAAGATGTGTGTGTTGGCTATCTCTGTGTCTTCTTTGGAGAAACATCTGTTCATGTCTTCTGCCCATTTGGGTAGGATTAACCTATTAAGCCATCTGGCCCCAGAGTTTTGTGTTTTTTTGGTTTTTATTTATTTTTATTTTTGTTTTAAACCGACTGAGTTTATTTGTTGGTTTTTGACCTGTTCACATTTTCTATTTTGTCCTCTTTCACCTATTTCAGTTTTGGTAGTTTATATGTTTCTCACTGCTTTCCCTATGTCTATTTTTGTTTTCCATAATTTATTTTCTCTTTTGTTTGACTTGATTACTCTGTCTTTTGTGTCACTAATTCATTCCTCTGCTTTTTCCATCCTGTTGTTAATCCTATTAAATATGTTTCTTGTTTCATTTATTGTGTCCTTTATCTCTGCTACGTTATTCTTTATGTGTCACAGGTGTCACTCATGTCTTCCACTCTTTTCTCAAGACTGGTGAGTATTCTTATGGTCGTGGCTCTTAATTCTCTGTCTGGCATGTTACTTGTATCTGTTTTGTTTAGATCTCTGTTGGTAGCCTTGTCTTGTTCCTTCACTTGGGATACAGTTCTCTGTCTCCTCATTTTGTCTGCCTTTCTGTGTCCTTGTGTCCACATTCTGTTTCCCTGTGTTAAGAAAGTCAGCAGTGCCTTTTTCTCTTGAAAGTAGTGATCTTATAAAGATTACTTTATAATCTTGAGTGTTCCTGCAGTGCACTTCTGGAGAGTATTTTATGTGTATTGTTCATGCTTTGCTATTGCATCTGAGTCACTTTTCCTTTTAGTGCATTTGTCTGCATTGGTTCTCTGCCTCTTGTGCTCTCTGCTTGCTCTGAGATGTTAGTGAGACTTAAGCAAGCCAGTTTTGAGGGGACATTCCCGCTGGGAAACTTGGGACTAGATTGATGTTGTTAGAAAATGTTGCACTGGACTCCTAATCCTATGCCAATCCCCTGAATCACTGTGGTGACTGGGCCCTGCGTGTTAGTGTTTGGGGGTATGGCTGGGCTCAGTGTGGCAGTTGGGCCCTACGCTGGGCACTGTGCATGACAGCAGCTGAGGGTGTATGGCTGGGTGTGGTGTGTGACAGTGACTGGGGACTGTACCCAACTGGGAATGGTATGGCAGTTGTGCACCCAACAGCTGGGTGGGTATCATGGGTGGCTTTAACAAAATTTTCCCTGAGCCCAGCACTGAGGCTAGCTGGCTTGGAGTGGGCATACTCCCAGAAGAACTTGTAGGTGTGCCACACTGCTAGTCGATTAGACAGCAAGTGTCTGTGTGCCCCAGCTTCTCACAGGCACCCTCTGTTTATTCTGGGAGTTGGGGGAGGAAAATGGCACTTGCCAGCTCCCTTGTGTTTGGGGAAGTCCCCCAACACACTTAAGAATAAGTTTAAACAGGTCTGTCTCCCATTTGTTCCTGGCATTGTGTAAACTGTATGAACTGCCATTTTTATATTATCTCTTTGTGCAGTCTCTTTAAGGATAGTGACCCAGCTATCACTTGCCCTCCTGGTTCACCCACTGCTGTGTCAGCTGACTTAAAAAAAAATTATTTACTTAATTTAAGTGGGGGAGAAACGGAGGGAGGGGAAGTGATTCCTCAAGCAAACTGCCTGCTGAGCATGGAGCCTGATGTGGGCTCAATCTCAGGACCCTGAAATCATGACCTGAGCCAAAATCCAGAGTCAGATGCTTAACCAACTGAGCTACCCAGTTGCCCATGTCAGCTGAGTTTTAAAGCTCCATGTTCCAAGACCCACTGGTTTTACAGGTTCACAGAATTCAGCCCCTTGGTTTGTAAAGCCAAATGTTAAGGGGTTTAGTCTTCCGCATGGGAGCCCTCTGCTGTAAGAGCTCATTTTTCTGTCTTCTTCACATGTGTAGCTCCCTTCGCTCTTATGGGCCTCCTTTTGCCTTTCTGACCTTTCTTACCATCTTTTATACATTTAGTTACAGAGCTTGTTCTGCCATCTTCAGATTGTTCTCTGGCATATTCACTTGGATATGGATGATAACTAGTTGAAAACATGGGCTGCGGTGAGGTCAGGGTCCTCCTACTCTGCTGTCTTCCCCTACATTCCCAAATCTCTGCTTCCAGGGCTCCCCACAAGTGTATGTGTGCACATGCGTGCGTACTGAGACAAAGTCTATAGTTCACATGCCTGCCTTTGAGTAGCATATTGTCCTAGTGACTACTGGTTACCCTGCCCTCTCTGAGATGGCTTCTGGTCCTGAAAAGGGCCTGGGCACCTGATGCCCCTACTAAGGATGTACTTCCCCCAAAAGGAGCCCTCTCAGCCCTCTGTTTACAGCCACTGATATGTCTGAGAAGCATGTTGTTACTTTGTGTCTTCCTGGAGAACCCCTGGGGGGCTATGAGCCTCCTCTTCCCTTTGTGGGTTGCTCCCAGAGCCATGGCTCAGGGAAAGAAGGCATGTGTGTGAGGCATAGGAAAAATACCTCCATGAGGGAGGAGTCAAGATGGCGGAGAAGCAGCAGGCTGAGACTACATCAGGTAGCAGGAGATCAGCTAGATAGCTTATCAAACCATTGCAAACACCTACAAATCCAACAGGAGATTGAAGACAAGAAGAACAGCAATTCTAGAAATAGAAAATTGACCACTTACTGAAAGGTAGGACTGGCACAGAAGTGAATCCAAAGCGACGTGAAGATAGACCACGGGGGTAGGGGCCAGCTCCTGGCAAGTGGCGGAGCAATGGAGCATAAAATCAGGACTTTTAAAAGTCTGTTCCGCTGAGGGACATTGCTCCAGAGGCTAAACCAGGGTAAAGCCTACATGGGGTCAGCATGGTCCCAGGGCCCATGGGGTCAAAGAAGGATCAGGGGTGTCTGAGTGTCACAGAGTATGCAGGTATTAGGGTGGGGAAGCCGGCTGCAGAGACAGAGCTGAGGAGTGAGCTCCCAGCTCCGGGTTACCTTGAACCGGTCGCTTTCTCGGTGAGCTCAGAGCGTGGCCAGAGGCCAAGGAGACGGGAGTGATTGGGCTCTTTTCTCTGAGGGTGCACTGAGGAGTGGGGCCCCCAGCTCTCCACTCCTCTGGGCTGGAGACTGGGAGGCCGCCATTTTCATTCCCATTCTCCAGAACTCTACCAAAAGCATTCAGGGAACAAAAGCTCCTGAAAGCAAACCTGAGCTGATTACTCAGCCTGGCCCCTGGTAAGGGCGGTGCAATTCTGCCTGGGGCAAAGACACTTGAGAATCACTACAACAGGCCCCTCCCCCAGAAGATCAATAAGAAATCCAGCCAAGACCAAGTTCACATAACAAGGACAGCAGCAGAATTCCAGAGGAGGGGAGAGCAAAGCACGGAACTCATGCCTTTCTCCCCATGATTCTTTAGTCTTGCAGTTAATTTTTTTTTAATTTAATTTTTTTCTTCTAAATTTTTTTAACTTTTACCCTTTTCTTTTTTAACATTGTTTTACTAGTTTATATTATATATATATATATATATTATATATATATATATTTCTTTTTTATATTTTTTCTTTATTTGTTCTCTTTTTAAATTTTTTTTTCTGAACTTCTTTTTATACCCTTCTCCCCACCATGATTTGAAGTCTCTTCTGATTTGGTTAAAGTGCATTTTCCTGGGGTCTTTGCCACCCTTTTAGTATTTTATTTGCTCCTTTATATACTCTTATCTGGACAAAATGACAAAGAAGAAAAACTCACCACAAAAGAAAGAACAAGAGGCAGTACCGAAGGCTAGGGACCTAATCAATACAGACATTGATAATATGTAAGATCTAGAGTTCAAAATGACGATTCTCATGGTTCTAGCCGTGCTCGAAAAAGGCATGGAAGATATTAGAGAAACCCTGGAGAAATAAAAAAACCAAGTTGAAATAAAAAAAGCTATTAATGAGGTGCAATAAAAAATGGAGGCTCTTACTGCTAGGATAAATGAAGCAGAAGAAAGAATTAGTGATATAGAAGACCAAATGACAGAAAATAAAGAAGCTGAGCAAAAGAGGGACAAACAGCTACTGGACCACGAGGGGAGAATTTGAGAGAAAAGTGACACCATAAGATGAAACAACATTAGAATAATTGGGATTCCAGA
>NC_081557.1:241442209-241511872 GCF_022355385.1 Mustela nigripes | reverse complement strand
AGAAAAAGAGGGACAAACAGCTACTGGACCACGAGGGGAGAATTTGAGAGAAAAGTGACACCATAAGATGAAACAACATTAGAATAATTGGGATTCCAGAAGAAGAAGAAAGAGAGAGGGGAGCAGAAGGTGTATTGGAGAGAATTATTGGAGAGAATTTCCCTAATATGACAAAGGGAACAAGCATCAAAATCCAGGAGGTGCAGAGAGCCCCCTTCAAAATCAACAAGAATAGATCCACACCCCGCCACCTCATAGTAAAATTTACAAGTCTTAGTGACAAAGAGAAAATCCTGAAAGCAGCCCGGGAAAAGAAGTCTGTAACATAAAATCGTAAAAATATTAGATTGGACTGCTAATTTTGGCCATTCTAAGTGGTGTAAGGTGGTATCTCAATGTGGTTTTAATTTGAATCTCCCTGATGGCTAGTGATGATGAACATTTTTTCATGTGTCTGATAGCCATTTGTACGTCTTCATTGGAGAAGTGTCTGTTCATATCTTCTGCCCATTTTTTTTTATATGATTTTCTGTTTTCTGTGTGTTGAGTTTGAGGAGTTCTTTATAGATCCTGGATATCAACCTTTTGTCTGTACTGTCATTTTCAAATATCTTCTTCCATTCCGTGGGTTGCCTCTTTGTTTTGTTGACTGTTTCCTTTGCTGTGCACAAGCTTTTGATCTTGATGAAGTCCCAGAAGTTCATTTTCACCTTTGTTTTCTTTGCCTTTAGAGACATATCTTGAAAGAAGTTGCTGTGGCTGATGTCGAAGAGGTTACTGCATATATTCTCCTCTAGGATTCTGATGGATTCCTTTCTCACATTGAGGTCTTTTATCCATTTTGAGTTTATCTTTGTGTATAGTGTAAGAGAATGGTAGAGTTGCATTCTTCTATATATATAGCTGCCCAGTTTTCCCAGCACCATTTATTGAAGAGACTGTCTTTTTGCCACTGTATATTTTTTCCTGTTTTGTCGAAGATTATTTGACCATAGAGTTGAGGGTCCGTATCTGGGCTCTCTACTCTGAACCGCTGGTCTGTGTGTCTGTTTTTATGCTAGTACCATGCTGTCTTGGTGATCACAGCTTTGGAGTAAAGCTTGATATCAGGTAACGTGATGCCACCAGTCTTATTTTTGTTTTTCAATATTTCCTTAGCAATTCAGGGTCTCTTCTGATTCCATACAAATTTTAGGATTATTTGCTCCAGCTCTTTGAAAAATTGAAAAAAAATTTCAAAATACTTAGAATTTTGATTGGAATGGCATTAAAAGTATAGATTGCTCTAGGCAGTATAAACATTTTAACAATGTCTATTCTTCTGATCCAAGAGCATGGAATGGTCTTCCATCTTTTTGTGTCTTCTTCAATTTCTTTGATGAGTGTTCTGTAGTTCCAAGAATACAGATCCTCAACCTCTTTGGTTAGGTTTATTCCCAGGTATCTTATGGTTCTAGGTGGTATAGTAAATGTTGGAGGGGATGTGGAGAAAGGGGAGTCCTCTTACACTGTTGGTGGGAATGCAAATTGGTGCAGCCACTTTGGAGAACAGTGTGGAGATTCCTCAAGAAATTAAAAATAGAGCTTCCCTATGACCCTACAATTGCACTACTGTGTATTTACCCCAAAGATACAGATGTAGTGAAAAGAAGGGCCTTCTGTACCCCAGTGTTTATAGCAACAATGGACACGGTCGCCAAACTGTGGAAAGAACCAAGATGCCCTTCAATGGACGAATGGATAAGGAAGATGTGGTCCATGTACATTATGGAGTATTATGCCTCCATCAGAAAGGATGAATACCCAACTTTTGTAGCAACATGGACGGGACTGGAAGAGATTATGCTGAGTGAAATAAATCAAACAGAGAGAGTCAATTATCATATGTTTTCACTTATTTGTGGAGCATAACAAATAGCTTGGAGGACAAGGGGAGATGGAGAGGAGAAGGGAGTTGAGGGAAATTGGAAGGGGAAGTGAACCATGAGAGATTATGGACTCTGAAAAGCAATCTGAAGGTTTTGAAGGGGTGGGGAGTGGGAGGTTGTGGGAACCAGTTGGTGGGTATTGGAGAGGGCACAGATTGCATGGAGCACTGGGTGTGGTGCAAAAACAATGAATACTGTTATGCTGAAAATAAAGTAAAAAAATTTTTAGAAAGACTATATAAATTGATGAATTAAGGGAAAAAAAATAAATGGGATGTGGCATGAAAAAAAAAATTAGATTGGCAGCAGACTTATCCACAGAGACCTGGCATGCCAGAAAGAACTGACATGATATATTCAGGGCTGTAAATAGGAAAAACATGCAGCCAAGAATACTATATCCAGCTAGGCTATCATTGAAAATAGAAGGAGAGATAAAAAGCTTCCAGGACAAAGAAAAACTGAAAGAATTTGCAAACACCAAACCAGCTCTCCAGGAAATATTGAAAAGGGTCCTCTAAAAAGAGAGAGCCTACAAGTGGTAGATCAGAAAGGAACAGAGACAATATACACTAACAGTCACCTTACGGGCAATACAATGGCACTAAATTCATATCTCTCAATAGTTACCCTGAATGTCAATGAGCTAAATGCCCCAATCAAAAGACATAGGGTATCAGAATGGATAAAAAAACAAAACCCATCAATATGTTGCCTGCAAGAAAGTCATTTTAGACTCGAAGGCAACTCCAATTTAAAGTGAGGGGGTGGAAAACAATTTACCATGCTAATGGACATCAGACAAAACCTGGGGTGGCAATCCTTGTATCAGATCAATTAGATTTTAAGCCAAAGACTATAATAAAAGATGAGGAAGGACACTATATCATACTCAAAGGGTCTGTCCAACAAGAAGATCTAACAATTTTAAATATCTATACCCCTAATGTGGGAGCAACCAACTATATAAAACAATTAATAGCAAAATCAAAGATAACATCAACAATAATACAATCATACTAGGGGAATTTAACACTCCCCTCATTGAAATGGACAGATCATCTAAGCAAAAGATCAAAAGGGAATAAAGGCCTTAAATGACACACTGGACCAGATGGACATCACAGATATATTCAGAACACTTTGTCCCAAAGCAACAGAGTACACATTCTTCTCTAGTGCACATGGATCATTCTCCAGAAGATATCACATCCTGGGAAATAAATCAGATCTCAACTGGTATCAAAAGATTGGGATCATTCCCTGCATATTTTCAGACCACAATGCTCTGAAATTTGGAAAGAACACAAATACATGGAGACTAAACAGCATCCTTCTAAAGAATGAATGGGTTAACCAGGAAATTAAAACAATTGAAAAAATTCATGGAAACAAATGATAATGAAAACACAATGGTTCAAAATCTATGGGACACAACAAAGGCCATCCGGAGAGGAAAATATATAGCGGTACAAGCCTTTCTAAATAAACAAGAAAGGTCTCAAATACACAGCCTAACCCTACACATAAAGAATCTAGAGAAAGATCAACAAAGAAAGCCTAAACCCAGCAGGAGAAGAGAAATCATAAATACCAGAGCAGAAATCAATGAAATAGAAACCAAAAAACAAAACAAAACAAAACAAAAACAAAAACAAAAAACAATAGAACAAATCAACGAAAGTAGGAGCTGGTTCTTTGAAAGAATTAGTAAGATTGATACCCCCCTGGCCAGACTTATCAAAAAGAAAAGAGAAAGGACCAAAATAAATAAAATCATGAATGAAAGAGGAGAGATCACAACTAACACCAAAGAAATACAAACAATTATAAGAACGTACTATGAGCAACTCTACGCCAATAAATTTGACAATCTGGAAGAAATGGATGCATTCCTATAGAAATATAAACTACCACAACTGAACCAGGAAGAAATAGAACACGTGAACAGACCCATAACCAGTAAGGAGATTGAAACAGTCATCAAAAATCTCCGAACAAACAAAAGCCCAGGGCCAGACAGCTTCCCAGGGGAATTCTACCAGACATTTAAAGAAGAGTTAATACCTATTCTCCTGAAATTGTTCCAAAAAAAAATAGAAATGGAAGGAAAACTTCCAAACTCATTTTATAAGGCCAACATCACCTTGATCCCAAAACCAGACAAGGATCCCATCAAAAAAGAGAATTACAGACCAATATCCTTAATGAACACAGATGCGAAAATTCTCACCAAAATACTAGCCAATAGGATTCAACAGTATATTAAAAGGATTATTCACCACGACCAAGTGGGATTTATTCCAGGGCTGTAAGGTTGGTTCAACATCCACAAATCAATCACTGTGATATAACACATTAATAAAAGAAAGAACAAGAACCATATGATACTCTCAATAGATGCTAAAAAAGCATTTGGCAAAGTACAGCATCCCTTCCTGATCAAAACTCTTCAAAGTGTAGGGATAGAGGGCACATACCTCAATATCATCAAAGCCATCTATGAAAAACCCACCGCAAATATCATTCTCATTGGAGAAAAACTGAAAGCTTTTCTGCTAAGGTCAGGAACACGGCAGGGATGTCCATTATCACCACTGCTATTCAACATAGTACTAGACGTCCTAGCCTCGGCAATCAGAGAACAAAAAGAAATTAAAGGCATCCAAATTGGCAAAGAAGAAGTCAAACTATCACTCTTCGCAGATGATATGCTACTATACGTGGAAAACCCAAAAGACTCCACTCCAAAACTGCTAGAACTTCTACAGGAATTTAGTAAAGTGTCCGGATATAAAATCAATGCACAGAAATCAGTTGCATTTCTCTACACCAACAACAAAACAGAAGAAAGAGAAATTAAGGTGTCAATCCCATTTACAATTGCACTCAAAACCATAAGATACCTAGGAATAAAGCTAACCAAAGAGGCTAAAACTCTATACTCAGAAAACTATAAAGTACTCATGAAAGAAATTGAGGAAGACACAAATGGAAAAATGTTCCATGCTCCTAGATTGGAAGAACAAATATTATGAAAATGTCTATGCTACCTAAAGCAATCTTCACATTTAATGCAAGTGTCCTATCAAAATCTCAACCATTTTTTTCAAAGAAATGGAACAAATCATCCTAAAATTTATATGGAACCAGAAAAGACCTCGAATAGCCAAACGAATATTGAAAAAGAAAGTCAAAGTTTGTGGCATCACAATTCCGGACTTCAAGCTCTATTACAGAGCTGTCATCTATTACAGCTTGGTACTGACACAAAAACAGACACATAGACCGATGGAACAGAATAGAGAGCCTAGAAATAGATCCTCAACTCTATGGTCAACTATTCTTCGACAAAGCAGGTAAGAATGTCCAATGGAAAAACGACAACCTCTTCAATAAATGGTGTTGGGAAAATTGGATGGCCACATGCAGAAAAATGAAATTGGACCATTTCCTTACACCACACATCAAAATAGACTCAAAATTGATGAAGGACCTCAATGTGAGAAAGGAATCCATCAAAATCCATGAGGAGAACACAGGCAGCAACCTCTTCGACCTCAGCCACAGCAACATCTTCCTAGGAACATCACCAAAGGCAAGAGAAGCGAGGGCAAAATGAACTATTGGGATTTCATCAGCAAAGGAAATAGTTAACAAAACCAAAAGACAACTGACAGAATGGGAGAAGATACTTGCCAACGACATATCAGATAAAGGGCTAGTACCCCAAATCTATAAAGAACTTAGCAAACCCAACACCCAAAGAGCAAATAATCCAATCAAGAAATGGGCAGAAGACATGAACAGACATTTCTGCAAAGAAGACATCCAGATGGCCAACAGACACATGAAAAAGTGCTCCACATCATTTGGCATCAGGGAAATACAAATCAAAACTACAATGGATATCACCTCACAGCAGTCAGAATGGCTAAAATTAACAAGTCAGTAAATGACAAATGCTGGCAAGGATGCGGAGAAAGGGGAACCCTCCTACACTATTGGTGGGAATGCAGGCTGGTGCAGCCACTCTGGAAAACAGCATAGAGGTTCCTCAAAAAGTTGAAAATAGAACTCCCTTATGATCTAGCAATTGCACTACTGGGTATTTACCCTAAAGATACAAGCGTAGTCATCCGAAGGGGCACATGCACTGGAATGTTTATAGCAGCAATGTCTACAATAGCCAAACTATGGAAAGAACCTAGATGTCCATCAACAGATGAATGGATAAAGCAGATGTGGTACATATACATCATGGAATACTATGCAGCCATCAAAAGAAATGAAATTTTGCCATTTGCGATTACATGGATGGAACTAGAGAGTATCATGCTTAGTGAAATAAGTCAACTGGAGAAAGACAACTATTGCATTATCTCCCTGATATGAGGAAGTGGAGATGCAACATGGAGGGTTTGGGGGGTAGGAGAAGAATAAACAAGATGAGATCTGGAGGGAGACAAACCATAAGTGACTCTTAATCTCACAAAACAAACTGAGAGTTGTTGGGGGGAGGGGCGTTGGGAGAGTGGGGTGGGGTTGTGGACATTGGGGAGGGTATGTGCTATGGTGAGTGCTGTGAAGTGTGTAAACCTGGTAATTCAGAGACCTGTACCCCTGGGTAAAAAATACATTATATATTTATAAGAAATAATAATAATAAATAAAAAAAAAATTTTAAAAAGAAAAATACCTCTGCAACTTTGTTCCTCAGCTCTGCCCTCTGAGACAATAAACTGTCCTCTCTAAACCGAAAAAAAACAAAAAAAGATTAAGTAGAAGGAGCTGTTGAATCGGTTGAAGATAAGTGGAAGAGGCTGTACTGGTGGCTAAGGCAGTAAGATGAAGGAAGAAGCTTGCTAGGGCTGGATTCTGGGTATTAAGGTAGATACAAACTCACCAGTAGGAAGAGAGACATTTCTGGTGAGAGAGCATTCAACCATCTCAATCCTATTGTGGAGCCCAGGGCGAGGGCTAGTTTATCTAACCATGCATTTTTCATTACACACATCCAGTATGATAGGGACAACAGCTATTCCTGAAAGAATATTTTTTCCACTCAAGCCAACATATCTAAATTTGAGGTTTTAGCTCTGCCAACTACTGGATAAATAGAGGAAAATAGCATGTTTTTTTTTTTTTTTTTTTAAAGTGGTGAGTAGTATTTCTCTCTCCAGTTTGTGCTAAGAAATCCTCAGTGGTCATTGTGAAATGACTTTATGAAACTGGTCAGCCATGTCCTATTGTTAGTTACTGTTATGACTAGTTACCTTGATTTCCAGCTTTTTTTCTTTCCTTATATGTCTCAAGAATAAGACCCTTCTCCATCAGTTGTGGAAAGCAAGGGATGCCATTCTCAATCTTTAAAACACCTGAAACCCAGACAAATATATACATGTGCACACATACACACACACACACACCCACTCACATATGTCACACATCAGAAACGTGAGGAATTAGAGGAAACAGAGCTGTGTTATTTAAAAAGGTCTCCTGTCCTCCAGAAATTCTTAGATTTTCCCCTGGGGTGTGCTGGCCTACACCAAACCAGATAATCAGGTCAGGTTTAACTTTGAAATTCAGTATATTAAAACTCTAGAATAATCTCTATAAATTTCTTCCTCCTTCTCCTCTTTGATGTTTAAAATGGATTTAATGTAGACCTCGCCTTTTCATGAATGAAAAAATGGCCTGAAACTCACTTGCTGCTTGAGTTATTATATTAAAATATCTTAAAATATAAGTGATGCTACAATGCTGTCTTTGTTGGGAAATTTGGGGGGGAGGTGTGCAGTAAAGAAAGTCAATAAGTGACATATATGTTTCTAAATTTTAATTGGCAGTCTCTTTTCTCTCTACTTTTATATAAACCATTTCTTCTGTTTAAACATTGTCATAGTTCTACCCCACTCAGTCCCCAACCTTGGATAATTCCTACATTTCCTTTAGGTCTCAGCATACAGGTCATTGGCCTTGGAAGGCCTTCCCTCTTCTTTAAGACTGAGAGGGTAATTCCTCTAATCTCTTGTTCTCAAATCATCTTTTACCATTTTAATATTTCGTTTGCCTAAAAATGGCATCTCTGCATCTTTTGCTAGGCTCTGTCTTTGTGGGAAGGTCCTTGTTTGTGTTTGGTTTACTGTTGTATCCCTATTATAGTCTTTATCCAGAAGTTATAAGCCAGTGTTGGGGGGACTGGTGAGAGGTCTGCAGTTTTTAAATTAAAAAAAGAGAGAAGGAAAGAAAGAAAAAGAAACAGCCAAAATTTTAAAAATTAAGATACTTTACATTAAAAAACCACCTTCCAGTTTATTTGGAAGAAAAGAAATACCAGAATTTCTAGTAACACTTTTCCATTTCCCAAAGCTAATTATGAGACATATAATATCTTTACTCAAGTTTTGTATTATTTCTGATTTTCCCATAAGGAGATGGCTGCTTTAATTGGGAGAGTACAATTTGGATTTTTAAAGGAATCAGTCTTTTTGTGGGTTTGTAACTAAATGAATTATTTGTTTAAGAATGTAAATTAATTTCTTTGCAGTGATCAAAGCACTTTTATTTAGCTCCTTTGGGGGAGTAAATCGTATTCTCTGGGATGTCCGAGTAAGACATTTTGAAGGAAACTGAATATCTGCAGGTGAACATAAGGGATATAATTTATGGATAATTCATCTAGAAAGGGAGAGTAACTTTTTTTTTTCAAATATGGGGTAACTGTAATTGGGGATTGCTTTTGGATGTCTGAGTTAGGAGGACAGTACATCAGGTTATTTTACGTGTGTGTGTGTGTGTGTGCGCGCGCACTTTTCACTGGTCATCAAAATCTGTTTCTCTTAGGAAAATAATAAAGATAATAAAGGATGTTGTTGATTATTGCTTGACATTGATAGTGCATTAAAAGTTAATAAGCTTAAGGAAATATACTATGCCCATTAAAACATGAGTAGAAAAAAAGTTTCTCCCAGCTTATTAGCTTTTAATGTTCTGTTTTATGGTAAATTTTAAGTTAAATTTTATTTATGTTTTATATATGATCCACTTTCTCTGAGTTTTCCAGTATGAAATATCTACTGTACCAGGCCAGTTTCCAAACTGTTCTTTAAAAATACCATGCTTATTCCTTCCTCTTAGTATTCACAAATTGCCTCTTACTATAAAACCATCTCATATTTCTCCCTTGGTTCCCCAAGTCTTACTTGCCTTCCCCGGTCTAACATAAAGTTCTTTTTCATACATCGTTTTTTTTTTTTGTTTTTTTTTTTTTTTTTTTTTTTTTATAAAAAGAGCTGTAGAGTAGAAAGTGTATGGCCACTGGAGTTGTACAAACCTAGTTTTGAAACCAAATTTTCTGCTTATTGGATATGTGACTGTGTGGACCTTATTTAGTTTCCCTGATCAATTTCCCCATAAAATTATAAAAATTGGTATAAGAGCCTAGGTTTTTATAAGAAGAGAATGTTAGAGCATGTTAGCCATATGAAGCATTGTAAAGTTTCAATAAATATTTTTCTATAGCACTTGCTAAACCAAAGATTGTAAACTAGCAGCTCACACACTGCATATACCCCAGAGATGTGTTGGCTTTGATTTACACAATGTTTTAAAATTAGTTTCAACACTAAAGAGAGAGAGAGAGAGAGATTTTACATATACCTCTAGTTATATATACTAGATTCTGTTTATGTATACCTCTAGATTCTTGTTTCTGTTTAAAAAAATGAGAAAATCTGGAAGTCCTGGGCCTCCATTCTTAATTGGCAGCAGTCCACAGGCACTTACTGAGCAGTTTTTGTGAGAAAACATGCTTCAGTTGGGCTTAGTAGATACTGAGCCCATGCATTTGCCCATGCATTTATTTACTTAGCTTTCTTGGACCTGATAATTGTTTGAATTTATGATCCCTGAGTTAAGCCATTCATTTTTGTATTTGAATACATTCTACCTTTCATCTTTAACTCTGCATGTTATCTTATTCTATGATATATGAAAATACCATGTACTTTGATGTACTTGATATATAGGCTTATTCTATTATATATATATCATATATGATATAAGCTCTTAGAGGTCAGATATAAAATTTGAAAAAATTCTTCGAAATCCTCATCTGTTTTTAATAGTTAATAAACTAAGTAAATTAATTATAAGTTAATATATACCAGTTAAATTAGATTATGAGGTTCAAAGATGTAACTGTGATAGTGGAATTTACTTTATCTGTTATTAGTATTACTTCTACCTGTCTACAAGGCAATGAAGAAGAGAAAAGAGAAAAAAAAAGTCTTACTGCCTTCTTTCTTATTCCTCTGCTTTTCCCAAGACCACCATTGGTTTTTCAGGGCTTTTCTTGTATGCACTGAAATTTTGCTACTGCATACATTCTGAAAACTCTTTGTTTTGATCAGTTTTTACTTCTTTAGTTCTCCCACTGGGAAATTTTACTCGCTCTTTGTTTAATTTAGCTGTTACATAAATATGTTGAAATGCTCCACTATTTCAGTTCCTACTGTGAAAATATTTTGTAAGCAGCATTATTAATACACTTTTTTTTCCTCCCAGCTGTATAGATCATAGGAATTTCAAAGCGGCAAGAGAATGTAAAGCTTACCCAGTACACCTCCTTATGACACCACTGGGGCTTAGGGAAAAAAGGGTCAGCTCTCAGTTCACTTCAAGGTAGAGGAGCCTCAACTAGGGCCCAGTATTCATAACTCCAGTTCAAACTAGTATTTAAATTTTATTTTATTTTTATTTTATTTTTAAAGATTTTATTTATTTATTTGACAGAGAGAGAGAGAAAGAGATAGATCATGAGTAGGCAGAAAGGCAGGTAGAGGGAGAGGGGGAAATGGGCTCCCTGCTGAGCAGAGAGCCCTGTGCAGGGCTCAGTCCCAGGACCCTGCAGTCATGACCTGAGCTGAAAGTGGAGGCTTAACCCACTGAGCCACCCAGGCGCCCGTGGTATTTAAATTTTAAATACAAATTAGATTTTTGTGGTGTTTGTAAGCCAAATAAGATGAATTCCATTGAAGTGATTGTTCTGTACCTCATAATCCGCATCAGCTAGTACTTATTAAATTTACTATGTAATATAATGTTATTCTCCTTGGCGCTGTGTGGGATAAGTATTGTTATTATCTTATTTTCACAGTGGGGAAATCTGAAGTATAAGAAAGGTTAAGTAACTTGTTGGAGCTTAGACAGCTAGTGATAGCTGCGATGAGATTTTGAGTCTTGCCATCAGACTTCAGCTTCTGTGCCTTTAACCACTAGACCACCTTCCTTGTTAATCATGTGCTTATCTTCTGTATTCTGTTTTTCACATGTCGTGTGTGTGTAAGAATGACTATAATATTGACAGCATTTTCAGTCTTTCTACCTGTGATTACTTGAACTTCTTGAACTTCAATTTTTACAGTTAGAGGTTTATACATAATTCTGTCAGACCATATCACCATTGTTCCAGATATTTCTATTCCTAATCTCCTTTTCACCTATTTGTGAAATTTTGAAGTTGTTACCGTTGTGATTTTCTTCCACTGTAAATATAACTTACTGAAGCTTTCCTCTTTTAAAAAAAATAAATAATAAAACTTTAGCTATGATAATATTGGATGGGAACAAAAATTGTTGTAATAGCTTTGTGCCAAACCTTTTTTCAATTACTCAAAAAATATAAATGGAAGAAATATATATGGAAGAAAAATATAAAAATATAAATGGAAGAAAAACTTCTAACTCATTCTAGAGGCCAGCATTACCCCCAAACCGGACAAAGACCCCACTAAAAAAGGAAAATTATAGGCCAATATCCTTGATGAACATGGATGCAAAAATTTTCAGCAAGATACCAGCTAATAGGACCCAACAGTACATTGAAAGGATTATTCACCATGACCACCATCTTATCTTATTCCTAACTGCATGGGTGGTTCAACATCTAACAGTCAATCAACGTGATAAACCACATTAATAAAAGAAAGGATAAGAACCATATGATCCTCTCATTAGATGTAGAATAAACATTTGACAAAATATATGATCCTTTTTTGATAAAAACCCTCCACTATGTAGGGGTAGAGGGAACATACTTCAACATCGTTTTAAAAGCCATATACAAAAGACCCACAGCAAATATCATCCTCCAAGGAAAAACAGAGCTTTTCCTCTAAGTTGAGAAACATGACAAGGAGGTCCACTCTCAACACTTTTGTTCAGCATAATACTGGAAATCCTGGCCTCAGCAGTCAGACAGCAAAAAGAAATAAAAGGCATCCAAATTGACAAAGAAGTAGTATGACTTCCACTCTTTGCAAATAGCATGGTGCTTAATGGAGAAAACCCAAAAGCTCTACCAAAAAAATTGCTAGAACTGATAAGAGAATTCAGCAAAGTCATAAGATATAAAGTTAATGCACAGAAGTTTATTGCATTTCTATACACTAACAGTGAAGCAGCAGAAAGAGAAATCAAGGAATTGATGCCACTTACAAGTGCATCAAAAAACATAAAATACCTAGGAATAAAGCTTAGCCAAAGCAGTAAAAGATTTGTACTCTGAAAACTATAGAACACTGATGAAAGAAATTGAAGATGACACAAAGAAATGGGAGAACATTCTATACTCATGGATTGGAAAAACAAGTACTGTTAAAACGTCTATGCTACCCAAAACATTAAGTGCAATGCCTATCAAAATACCACCAGCATGTTTCTCAGAGCTGGAACAAACAATCCTAAGATTCGTATGGAACCACAAAAGACTCTGAATAGCCAAAGTAATGTTGAAAAGCTAAAGTAAAGCTGGAGGCATCGTAATTCCAGACCAAGCTATATTACAAAGTTGTAATCATCAAGACAGCATGGTACTGGCACAAAAGTAGACACACAAATCAATGGAACAGAATAGAGAACTCAGAAATGGACCCTCCACTCTATGGGCAACTAATCTTTGACAAAGCAGGAAAGAATATCCAATAAAAAAATCTCTTCAACAAAAGGTATTGGGAAAATTGGACGGCCACATGCAAAAGAATGAAACTGGACCACTTGCATACATCATACACAAAAGTAAATTCCAAGTGGAAGAAAGGCCTAAATGTGAGACAGAAATCTGTCAAAATTCTAGGGGGAAAATAGGCATCAGCCTCTTTAACCTTGGCCACAGCAGCTTCTTGCTAGACCTGTCTCTAAAGGCAAGGGAAACAAAAACAACAATGAACTATTGGGACTTCATCAGGCAACTAAATGGCAACCTACAGAATGGGAGAAGATACTCACAAATGACATATCACATAAAGGGCTAGTATCCAAAATCTGTAAAGAACTTAATAAACTCATCATCCCAAAAACAAAACAAAAAATTGGGCAGAAGACATGAACAGACATTTCTCCAAAGAAGAAATACAGGCAGCCAAGAGACACATGCAAGACACATCATATCTTATTGTTAAGGAAATGCAAATCATAGCTACAATAAAATATTACAGCACACCTGCCAGAATACCTAAAAGCAACAACAGAAGAAACAACAGGTGTTGCCTAGGAAGAAGATGCTTCTTTCACTCTCTGTGGGAATGCAAACTGGTGCAGTCACTGTGGAAAACAGTATTGAGGTTCCTTAAGAAACTAAAAGTAGAACTACTCTACAACCCAGCAATTGCATGGCTAGGTATTTATCTAAAGGATATAAAATGGTGATTTTAAGGGACACATGCACTCCAGTGTTTATAGGAGCAGTATCCACAATCAATAAAATATGGAAAGAACCCAGATGTCTGAAAGATGAATGATTAGAGAAGAAGTGGTACACACACACACACACACACACACAAACACACACACACACCCCACAGAGGAATATTACTCAGCCATCAAAAAGAGAAGTCTTGCCATTTGTAATGACGTAGATGGAACTAGAGGGTATTATTCTAAGCGAAATAAGTCAGTCAGAGAAAGGCAAATACCATATGATTTCACTCATTATGTGGAATTTAAGGAACAGATGAACATAGGGGAACAGAAGGAAAAATGAAATAAGACGAAAACAGAAAGGGAGGTAAAACATAAGAAACTCTTAACTGTTGGAAACAGGTTGCTGACGGGGAGGTGGGTGGGTGGTTAGGGTAACGGTGCTGGACATTAAGGAGGGCACTTGATATAATGAGCACTAAGTGTTACATGCAGTTGATGAATCACTAAATTCTGTCCCTGAAACTAATAATACACCGTATGTAACTAAGTTGAATTTAAATAAAAAAATAAAAAAAAATTTGTCTTCCTCTAAAAGTAGTTTTGGTCCTCAACTATTAATTTTACCTTTTCTATGAAAAGAGTGCCTGCTGGGATAAAAAACTGCATTTTCTATTCAAGAGAGAATGTTCTGTTCAACTTTTTTTTGAACATCTGTTCAAATGATTAAGTCATAACCTCTGCCTGGCTTTTATCCCTCATTGACCAGGAACTTGGAGGAACAGATACTTCAGAACTCCGTGTGTGTGTGTGTGTGTTGTGTGTATATACACACACACCATTTTTTTTTTTAATGATTATAAAACCAGACTTAATGGTCAGGATTTTAAAACTAAAATAGTATGAAGAAAAAAAATTGTCCCCAACACCCCGGGAAATCCATTTTAAACAGGTAATTATCTGTTCTGTGGGTCCATGTATTTAATTGCCTAAACACCTGTCTGTTCTGTACATTATTTAAGTTCAACAAACTTACGATCACATTATCTATACAATTTTTAGCTTACTTTTTCTCGACCCATAAGTCAGACTAACATAGTATATATGTTTATTTTGCCATATGTTTATATTGTTCAAAACATGTTTTTATTTTGTTTTTTTTTTTTTTTTTCCTAAAGGTAATTTTATTTGACAGAGAGAGCAAAAACTGGGGAGTGGCAGGCAGAGGGAGAGGGAGATGTAGGCTCCCCACTGAGCAGGAAGCCATATGCAGGGCTGGATTCCAGGACCCTGGGATCCTGGAATCATGACCTGACCCGAAAGTAGACATTAACTGTCTAAGCCACCCAGATACCCCCCAAAACATGTTTAATGCCTTCATTTTGTTTTCTTCATGTTTTGTTACTCTTCATTTTTCATTAGGAATAAACATTGAACATTCTTATACAAAAATCTTTAAGTTATTTTTATAATGAAATAAAAATTATATAATTTTTAATAAGTAATGTTTTATTAATTTCTTTGGGAATAAATCCTATATACAGGCTTTATAAGTTAAATGTATAAGCTTTGAAAAACAACGATAATCTTGATTTTTCTTAACACAAAATAAAACACATTATTATAAAAACACTAGAAAATATAAATTGACAAAATGAGAAAAAAACATAATCTGGTAACTAGGTTTCATTCTAACTCTTTGTAGTGTTTATAGCTTCATATTTATCTCCCATTAAAATACTACTGTGGCTTATTTCACTTAACTATAGAACATAACTCTCTTTCCAAGTCATCAATTTTTTTTCCAACACCCCTTTTACAATATCCCATTTTAAGACTGTAGTATTATTTTGATGACTGCATTTTATTGGATATACAAGTTATTTCCAATGTCTTATAAGAATTTTGTAATAAACACTTCTTGTTACATGTTTATCTTGTATTTAGTCATTGTTATCTCAACAAGTGACATGTTTTGTCACTTGCCTTGTATTTAGTCATTCTTTTCACAAATATGTTTTATGTGCTACTGTGTGTTAAGGCACTGTGCTGGCACAGGAAAAGTAGTTCTAACCTCAGTGAACTTACAGAGTAGAACAGTGGTGTCCAATAGAACTTTCTGGAATGATGGAAATGTCTGATCTGTCAAATGCAGTTATTTTATTTTAACTAATTTCAGTTTCAGTTTCAGTAGCCATATATGTTTAGTGGCTACTTGGATTCTTGTGGATACTTGTCTTGGATAGAGCGACTGTAGAATTTACCTAGTCATATTCTCAAATCTGCTGGCTATCTTAACTTTTGAGTTATAATTTCCCTTCGGTTTGTACTGAGTTCCTTTCATGTAGTCTGTAAAGAGAAATAGCTTAAATAATTATATTTCAGAGGTTTTACTAAAATCAGTAACACTTTTTAAAAAACCCAATGTACTAGGTAGCCAGTTAACTAAAATAAATGTGAAAGCCCTAAAATGCTATATGTAAATATTTGGTGGTCTGTGTGTTAATATGGATTGTCTTATATTTGTTCCAAATATTAAGAATCACTAAAAAGCTAATTACTAAATCTAATTTTAAAAAATTACTCTACACTCTACTCAGTATATCTCATTGCTTTGATTTATATGGGTTACTTTTTTTTGGTTCTAATAATTTTAAAGAAGAGTTCACTTGAATTATCTAAAGTAAGACATTGATTCTTATGCTTTTAAATTTTCTCATTCCACCTATATGAAAACCTACAGTTATGTAGAACTGCGTGTAGCAAATACAGGTTCTAGAATTGAAATGGAAAACATTTAAATTCGTAATTTGTAAATTGCAGTCAGTTGAATTCAAATATACCATTAAAGACACTTCTATGAGTATATCTTTTTGTATAACTCTGACTCTTAGAATTATGGTGATATTTTCATATCCTCAATATAAAAAAATATAAAACTAAAACAAATATAAAACTAAAACAAAACAAAACTAAAACAAACTTGGGAGAAGCCAAAATAGAATATAAACTAAAAGATAAACCTAACTATATTAAAAATGAATAATAAAACCACATTGAAGATAGTAGGAAAGAAAATAACCAAAACCATTGTGGAAAATAGAATCTTAATTGGGTACTATATGGCTAAAGACAAAAATAATGTACATAAATGCTATGATCTAATTAGTAAAGGTGTTTCTAACAGGATTGGTATAGCAAAGCATGTATTTTCCCCCCATCTAATTCTCTCTCTCTTTTTTTTTTTTTATGTTGTGTTAGTCACCATACAGTACATCATTGGTTTTTGAGGTAGTGTTCCATGATTCATTGTTTGCATACATATAACACCCAGTGCTCCGTGCACTACATGCCCTTGTTAATACCCATCACCAGGTTAACCCATCCCCCACTCCCTTCTTCTCAGAACCCCTCACTTTGCTTCCAGGAGTCCATAATCTCTCATGGTTCGTCTCCCCCTCTGACATCTCCCCTTCATTTTTACTTTCCTTCTTCTAACTTCCTCCATGCTATTCCTTATGTTCCAGGAATAAGGGAAACCATATGATAATTGACTTTCTCTGCTTGACTTATTTCACTCAGCATAATTTTCTCCAGTCCCATCCATGTTGATGTAAGAGTTGGCTATTTGTCCTTTCTGATGGAGTGTAATATTCCATTCTATGTGTGGACCACATTTTCTTTATCTAGTCATCTGTTCAAGGGCATCTGGACTCTTTCCACAGTTTGGCTGTTGTGGACATTGCTGTTATGAACATTGGAGTGCATGTGGCCCTTCTTTTCACTACATCTGTTATCTTTGGGGTAAATACCACAATTTTTTGCAATTGCTGGCTCAAAAGGTAGCTAAGTTCTTAAGTTTTGAGGAACCTCAACACTCCTTTCCAAAGTGGTGGTACCACTTTGCATTCCCACCAACAATGTAAGAGGGTTCCCCTTTCTCCACATTCTCTCCAATATTTGTTGTTTCTTACCTTGTCAATTTTTGCCATTCTAACTGGTGTAAGGTGGTATCTCATTGTGATTTTGATTTGAATTTCCCTGATGGTTAAGGATGGTGAACATTTTTTCATGTGTCTGTTAGCCATTTGTGTGTCTTCTTTGGAGAAGTGTCTGTGCATGTCTTCTGTCCATTTTTTTTTTTAAGATTTTTTTTTTTAATTTGTTTATTTGGCAGACAGAGATCTCAAGTAGGCAGAGAGGCAGGCGGAGAGGGGGAAGCAGGCTCCCTGCCGAGCAGAGAGCTAGATGTGGAGCTTGATCCCAGGACCCTGGGATCATGACCTGAGCCGAAGGCAGAGACTTTAACCCACTGAGCCACCGAGGCGCTCCTCTTCTGTCCATTTTTTGACTTCATTTTTTGTTTTTTGGATTTGAGTTTGAGGAGTTCTTTACAGATCTTGTATATCAGCCCTTTATCTGTAGTATCATTTGCAAATATCTTCTTCCATTCCATGGGTTGCCTCTTTGTTCTGTTGACTGTTTCTTTGCTGTGCAGAAGCTTTTTATCTTGATGAAGTTCCAAAAGTTCATTTTTGCTTTTGTTTACCTTGCCTTTGGAGACATGTCTTGAAAGAAGTTGCTGTGGTTGATGTCAAAGATGTCAAAAAGGTTATTGCTTGTGTTCTCCTAGGACTTTGATGGATTTCTGCCTCACATGTCTTTCATCCATTTAGAGTTTATTTTTGTGTATGGTGTAAGAGAATGGTCAAGTTTCATTCTTCTGTATATAGCTGTCCAATTTTCCCAGCAGCATTTATTGAAGAGACTGTCTTTTTTCCACTGGATATTTTTTCCTGCTTTGTTGAAGGTTAGTTGACTATATAGGGACTATATAAGGATGAGGGACCATATCTGGCCTCTCCATTGATCTATGTGTCTGTTTTTGTGCCAATACCATGCTGTTTTTTTTTTTTATTTTTTTATTTTTTTTTATTTGGTTTTTTTATTTATTTATTTATTTATTTTTTAATTTTTTTTTTAATTTTTTATTTTTTATAAACATATATGCTGTTTTGATGATCACAGCTTTGTAATATAGCTTGAAATCAGGCAACACAATGTTCCCAGCTTTGTTTTTCCTTTTCAGCATTTCCTTGGCAATTTGGGCCCTCTTCTATTTCCATACAAATTTTAGAGTTGTTTGTTCTGGCACTTTAAAAGATGTCAGTGGTATTTTGATTCAGGGATGGCATTGAAAGTATAGATTGGTCTGGGCGGCATAGACATTTTAACAATGTTTATTCTTCCGATCCATGAGCATGGCATGTTTTTCCACCTTTTTGTGTCATCTTCAATTTCTTTTGTAAGTGTTCTGTAGTTTCTAAGGTATAGATACTTCACCTCTTTGGTTATGTTTATTCCAAGTTATCTGTTATCTAACAGTTTTTGGTGCTATTGCAAATAGAATCAATTCCCTAATTTCTCTTTCTGCAGTTACATTGTTAGTGTATAGGAAAGCAGCTGATTTCTGTGCATCGATTTTGTATCCTGCCACATTACTGAATTGTTCTGAGTTCTAGTAATTTGGGGCTGGAGTCTTTTGGGTTTCCTACATAATTTATCATGTTGTCTGTGAAGAGAGAGAGTTTAACTACTACTTTGCCAGTTTGAGTACCTTTTATTTCTTCGTGTTGTCTGATTGCTGTTGCTTCAACGCAGTACTTCTAGTCCGGTGTTGAACCGTGGCAAGAGTGGGGATCCTTGTTGTGTTCCTGATCTTAAGGGAAAGGCTCTCAGCTTTTCCCCATTGAGAATGATATTTGCTTTGGGATTTTCATTGATGTTTTTTGTGAAATTGAGGAATGTTCCCTCTATCCCTATACTTTAAAGAGTTTTAATTAGGAAGGATACTGTATTTTGTCAAATGCCTTTTGTGTATCAATTGAGAGGACCATATGGTTCTTCTCTCTCCTCTTATTAATGTGTTACATTGCGTTGATTGATTTGTGAATGTTGAACCACCCTTGCATCCCAGGGATAAATCCCACCTGGTCATGATGAATAATCCTCCTAATATACTGTTGGATATTATTAGCTAGATCTTGTTGACAATTTTGGCATCCACATTCATCAGGGATATTGATCTGAGATTCTTCTTTTTGATGGGGTCTTTGCCTGGTTTTGAGATCAGGGTAATGCTGGCCTCATAGAATTAGTCTGGAAGTGAAGCATGTATTTTATATACTAGAATTTTTATGTATATATTAGAATTGAACAAATGAACTTTATTTAATGAGATCTGGGTTTTCTCACTGTTGCAGAAAGAAGTATAAATAAGGAAAGGGGGAAGGCTAAAATGAGTCTGGTGATATTGGATAGAATATTAACTCATTGTGGTTTTTCTTTTTCTTTTTAACCAATATATATCATTTTAATAATATCATAGACTACTTTTGAAAGAAAAAATAATACAAAGTTTGGAACAAAAAGCCATGTAAAAAACTTCAAAAGGTATAGAAATCACTTGACTACATGATTCTGTAAGGTACTTGAGACAATGAAAGATCTGTGGAAAAGGAGTGAAGCAAATCAGGCCAGAGTTGCAGAAACACCCATATGTCTTCCCTGGAACAATCTGAACTATTAACAAAAACTTCCAGTACTCAAAAACCTAATGCCACCTTTCCTTTCCTTTCCTTTTCCTTCCTTCCTTTCTTCCTTTCTCTTTTTGAAGTTTAGTTGACATATGATATATTGGTTTCAGGTGTATGATAATAGGTTCAACAATTATATACATTAGAAAAATTCATTGTTTTAATATATATTCAGATTGGGGGTGTGGGAGGATAGTAAATGTGTAGAAGGGATTGGGAGATACAGGCTTCCAGTTATGGAATAAGTAAGTCACTGGATAAAAGACACAGCATAGAGAATGCAGTCAACAGTATTATATTAGCATTGTATGGTAACAGATGGTAGCTACACATGTGGTGAGCATAGTGTAAGGTATAGGGTTGTCTAATCACTATGTTGTATACCTGAAACCAGTGTAACATTGTGTGGCAACTATACTAAAAAAAAAAAAAGTTAAAAAAGGAATACAATCTATTCTTGTTATTCACAGTAGTTATGATCTATGAAGTCACCATAAACACTGAGCTAGAGTATACCAAACCATTGCTCCTAGATGAAACACAGGATTAGGTTCCTCCAAGCCTCTGTTCACAATAAAAATGCTGGAGAGAATGTGGAGAAAAGGAAACCCATGTGCACTGTTGGTGGGATTGTAATTTGGTGCAGCCACTCTAGAAATAGTATGGAAGTTCCTCAAAAAATTAAAAATAGAACTACGGTGTGATTCAGCAATCCCACTTTAAGGTATATATCCTAAGGGAATGAAGTCTTCTCCATAGGGAGAGATATCTTTAATCCCATGTTTGTTGCAGTATTATTTACAAAAACCAAACTGTGGAAAGAACTTTAAGTATCCATTGATAGAAAAATGGATAATGAAAATATGGTATATATTATACATACAAATGGTATACTATATAAAATACTATTTACCCATAAAAAAGAAGGAAATCCTGCCATTTTAACAACATGGGTGGATCTGGAGGGCATTATGCGAAATTGGATAAGTCAGACAGAGAAAGACAAATACTGTATGATCTCACTTATATCTGGATTCTTAAAAAAAATGAACTTACAGAAACATAGAGTAGCTTGGTAGGATGCAGGGAGGGGGTGAGTAATGGTGGTCCAGGGATACACACTTCCAGTTACAAGATGAATAAGTTCTAGAGATTTAAAATACAACATGGTGACTATAGTTAATAATAATAATAATAATATCATATGCTTGAAAATTACTGAGTAGATATCAAATATTCTCCCCCCACACACATAAAGTGTTAACTATGTGAAGTTATGGTCATGCTAACTGCCTTTATTGTGGTAATTATTTTACAGTACATATGTATGTCTATGTACCACCTTGTATACCTTTAACTTACACAGTGTTATGTGTCAGTTATATCTCAGTAAAGCTGGAAAAAAAGGATAAAGGATTTCTTATTCTTACTATGTATTCTTATTTGAATACAGTTTGATTTGTATTGAACTGCACTCAGTGCTCTTTGGAGGCCACCTACCATCTTAGATCCTGTCACGGGCCAAAACACATTTCATGGCAACTCTATTGCTCTGTGTACCTGTATTCCCAAGTAACTTGTATACCTTTTTCTTTTTCCTCTGTCACTAATTAATTTTCTTGGCACTTTTTAGTTCAAATTCGAAGAGAAAGAAATACATTGGCCCAAGTAATTTTTTTTCTGATTAGACCTGCCCTCATCTGTAGTCATAACCAACCTAATGGATTCACTGTCCTTTGATTAGATGCCTATCCCAAGTCCAGTGAGTTCTGGTCCTGTGGGGGCATGGGCACATGGTTTAAAATCTGGCTGCCTATTGATTGTATTCATCAGGGAAAATGGCTTCAGCAGCTTGCTCTAGTATTGGCAGGCTATGTATTTGGCCTATGTAGAGTAACAGTTTGTTCTCACTCATGTAACACTGGTAAATAACTATACTTCTTTACAATGTTAGTAATTGATTTACATTTTCGCAGTGTTTTACAGACTCAGTTCTGTTCACTTATATAACTTCAGGTGGTAATACACATTAAAATGAAGTAAAGCCTTACCTTTTTGGGAAGTGGAAAATAGATACTAATTTTGAGTAGGTTTTTCATGTGAAATCAATACTATGTGAATACATTGTGCATTTTGAAAAGTATAGGAAATTTATGTTCATTTAGCAGCCTTTCTGGTCTTGAAAATGCTTACCAAATTGTCTTAAAAAATAATTACCGCGAGAATGTAGAGAAAGGGGAACCCTCCTACACTGATGGTGGGAATGCAAGCTGGTGCAACCACTCTGGAAAACAGCATGGAGGTTCCTCAAAAAGCTGAAAATAGAGCTACCTTATGACCAGCAGTTGCACTATTGGGTATTTATCTTAAAGACACACATGTATCTTTTACACATTTAGTGATCCAAAGGGGCACATGCACCTGAATGTTTATAGCTAAATATAGCTAAATAGCAGCAATGTCCACTACAGCCAAACTATGGATAGAACCTAGATGTCCGCCAACAGATGAATTGATAAAGAAAAGGTGGTATATATATACAATGGAATTCTATGCAGCCATCAAAAGAAATGAAATCTTGTCATTTGCAATGACCTGGATGGAACTAGAGGGTATTATGCTTAGCAAAATAAGTCAATCAGAGAAAGACAACTATCATATGATCTCCCTGATATGAGGAAGTGGAGATGCAATGTGTGGGGTCTGAGGGGTAGGAAAAAAATAAATGAAACAAGATGGGATCAGGAGGGATACAAACCATAAGAGATTCTTAATGTTACAAAACAAACTGAGGGGGGCTGGGGGTAGGGGGGTAGGGAGAAGGTGGTGGGGTTATGGACATTGGGGAGTGTTATGTGCTATGGTGAGTGCTGTGAGGTCTGTAAACCTGGTGATTCACAGACTGTATCCCTGGGGCTAATAATACATTATATTTTTATAAAAAAATAAAAATATAAGTATATGTTTATATATATATATATATATATATATATATATATATATATAATATGTTTATAAAAAAATAATTACCAATGGATATATGCGTTGATGACACCAAGAGTGATAGTAGAATATCAGTATAAATTCTGGGAGGTGCTGTATATCTTATTCAATCCAATACCTTAATTTTAGCAATTTTGAATCAATTTATCCATCTTGCTTAGGATAATTAAGGAAGATATGTGCTCCAGTATTTGTTTTAATGATACTTGTAATAAATTCTTAGAGTTTACCATCCAGGAAAAAAAGTTTGTTTTTGCTTTGATAAAATGAAATACTTCATTTTGTTCAAAATAAGATTACACAAAGCTATATTTCTCTCTTTGTGATAGATGGGAAAGCAAAGGGTTAGACTTAATTTTTAAATATAGTTACATATGAATATTTTAAAAAATATTGTCTCCAATTTATTAAATTATTGAGTGAAAACTATGGTTTAAACATTATGTAGGCCCTTTTTATCTGGCTATAGTTTGTGTATGTTTATCTAGCAGTATAAGTACATTTGCTTGTCCAAGTGTATATTTCTATTTTCATGCAGGCCACCTCAGTCATTTTGGAAAGTTGCTAATCAACCAGATGATGCTCATTGAGCACATACCATATGCTGAAAGGTATACTAGTAAAAAACTACTATGGGTCTCTCCTAAGGAAAAGCTTACATTTCAAGTGAGGATAGGAGAAAAAGGAGACTAGGAAAGCTGTTGCTAATAAAATAGGTTGAAAACTCCTTCATGCCATGATCTAGTTTTAGGCTTCCCCTTGCCCCACAGTGCCAGGGACATTACTGAGAATCATGAAGACTGCTAAGTTCACAGCCTGGAACATAGTTATTTAATCTTTCCACCTTGATGACAGAGCAAAACCTGGGGAAAAGCTGATGATGCAAGGGGCAGAGTTTTATTATTAGGTTAGGCAGAGTGTATACAGACAAATATAAATGTATACTGTACATATACAGACATACACAAATATTATATATAGTATACATATATACAATATATATTTAGGCAGAGTAAATGTAGATAAATACATGCATATACATAAGTAAAGTAAATTGAGGATATAATAAGGACACATTTTGGATAGTTTTCTTATAGAAGAGGCATTTTGAATACTTATTTATCCAATTTGCCCCCTGTGTACCTAAGTAAGTGCTCAATACATCTTCATTGAGTTAATAAATAGAGAAGAAATTGCTTTCAAAGCATTGTAGGAAAATGGGATGCTCACTATAGATAAATCTAGATAAAAGCTGAATACTAATCACATTAAGGCATAACATAGCCTTTGATTGTGTGACAGTGCTTTATAAATAGTATAAGTTTGCATACAAATTATACATGTACACAAAGCATCACGGCAGCTTCTTTGAGTTATAGCTAGTTAATTCAGGGCCTTGCACATAATACATGCTTATTAGATTTGGTTGTATTGATTAAAAAAATAAATTACAAGCCAATCTAAGCATGTCTAATAACAATGGAAAGTTTAAAAATAGGTTATGTGAGCTACTTAGTAATTAAAATGAGCTGACTTTGATGAGTATTAAATGTTAGCCATTTTTGAAGTACCGACTTTCAAAGCCTTACAAATAGTGAAGTAGCACAACTCTGGCACTAATTGGGTCTTCCAGGGAGCCTAATAAAACTGAATTCCATTTATTTAGCAGTGCCTCTTACCCTTTTCTCCTCAGAAAGAGACTGGAATTGAGGTAGCTCTTGGCTTCTTGTGTCCCTTTCACTCATGATTACCTATGAGCCTTCAGCAAGTCAGCAGACTCACCTGTCCCTTTGTTCTATGTCTCAGATTTCTCTGAGGAAGTTGGTGATAAGCCTCTTAGAGAAATGCTTTTCTGTTGGTTTTCCTCTTACCTCACTGGCCTCTTTTATTTGGTCTGTTTTTCCTGGCTCTTTCAAATATTTTTTTAAGATTTTATTTATTTATTTGACAGAGAGAGAGATCACAAGTAGGCAGAGAGAGAGGGGGAAGCAGGCTCCCTGCTGCGCAGAGAGCCCGATGTGGGGCTCCATCCCAGGACCCTGGGATCATGAGGTGAGCTGAAGGCAGAGGCTTTAACCCACTGAGCCACTCAGGTGCCCCATGGCTCTTTCATATTTGCCTGACCTCTAAATGTTGTAGTAACTCAGGGCTTTCCTTACTTTTCTCTTTTTGCATAACGAGTTACTCCAAAATTAGTGGATTAAAACAACACACATTTATTATCTCACAGTTTCTTTGGATGAGAAGTCTGAGCACAGTTGAACTAGTTCTTCTGCAAGACTACAGTCAAGGTGTCAGCTGGCGCTTGAGGTAGCATCTGAATGCTTGACTAGGGAAGGCTTTGTTTCCAAGTTTACTCAGATCGTTGGCAGAATTTATTTCCTTGAGGCTGTAAGAGTGAGGGCTTCATTTTCTTGTTGGCTGGAGGCTGGAGACCTTACAAGTGCCACCTAGAGGCTTCCTTCAGTTTTTGTTTTTTTTTTTTAAATTAAGATTTTATTTATTTATTTGACAGAGAGAGATCACAAGTAGGCAGAGAAGCAGGCAGAGAGAGAGAGAGAGGAGGAAGCAGGCTCCCTGCTGAGCAGAGAGCCCGACGCAGGACTCGATCCCAGGACCCTGAGATCATGACCTGAGCCGAAGGCAGCGGCTTAATCCACTGAGCCACCCAGGCGCCCCCCCCCTTTTTTTTTAATTAATTTTTTTTCAGCGTAACAGTATTCATTGTTTTTGCACCACACCCAGTGCTCCATGCAATCCGTGCCCTCCCTAATACCCACCACCTGGTTCCCCCAACCTCCCACCCCCCGCCCCTTCAAAACCCTCAGATTATTTTTCAGAATCCATAGTCTCTCATGGTTCACCTCCCCTTCAAATTTTCCTCAACTTCTTTCTCCTCTCCATCTCCCCTTGTCCTCCATGCTATTTGCTATGCTCCACAAATAAGTGAAACCATATGATAATTGACTCTCTCTGCTTGACTTATTTCGCTCACCATAATCTCTTCCAGTCCTATCCATGTTGCTACCAAAGTTGGGTATTCATCCTTTCTGATGGAGGAATAATACTCTATAGTGTATATGGACCACATCTTCCTTATCCATTCTTCCATTGAAGGGCATCTTGGTTCTTTCCACAGTTTGGCAACCGTGGCCATTGCTGCTATAAATTTGGGTTGCAGATGGCCCTTCTTTTCACTCCATCTGTATCTTTGGGGTAAATACATAGGAGTGTAATTGCAGGGTTATAGGGAAGTTCTATTTTTAATTTCTTGAGGAATCTCCACACTGTTCTCTAAAGAGGCTGCACCAACTTGCATTCCCACCCACAGTGTAAGAGGATTCCCCTTTCTCCACATCCTCTCCAACACATGTGGTTTCCCATATTGCTAATTTAGGCCATTTTAACTGGTGTAAGGTGACATCTTAATGTGGTCTTAATTTAAATCTCCCTGATGCCGAGTGATGATGAACATTTCTTCAGGTGTTTGATAGCCATTTGTATGTCTTTGTTGGAGAAGTGTCTGTTCATATCTTCTGCCCATTTTTTTATATGATTGTCTGTTTTGTGTGTGTTGAGTTTGAGGAGTTCTTTATAGATCCTGGACAATAATAATGAAAATAGAGAAAGGGAAATTAGAGAATCGATTCCATTTACTATAGCACCAAGAACCATAAGATACCTGGGAATAAACCTAACCAAAGAGGCAAAGGATCTGTACTCGAGGAACTACAGAACACTCATCAAAGAAATTGAAGAAGACACAAAAAGATGGAAGACCATTCTATGCTCTTGGATCAGAAGAATAAACATTGTTAAAATGTCTATACGGCCTAGAGCAATCTATACCTTTAATGCCATTCTGATCAAAATTCCACCAGTATTTTTCAAAGAGCTGGAGCAAATAATCCACAAATTTGTATGGAATCAGAAGAGACCCCAAATCACTAAGGAAATGTTGAAAAACAAAAATAAAATGGGAGGCATCACCTTACCTGATTTCAAGCTTTACTACAAAGCTGTGATCACCAGGACAGCATGGTACTGGCATAAAAACAGACACATAGACCAGTGAAACAGAGTAGAGAGCCTGGATATGGACCCTCAACTCTATGGTCAAATAATCTTCAAAAAAGCAGGAAAAAATATACAGTGGAAAAAAGACAGTCTCTTCAATAAATGGTGCTGGGAAAACTGGGCAGCTATATGTAGAAGAATGAAACTCGACCATTCTCTTACACCATATACAAAGATAAACTCAAAATGGATAAAAGAACTCAACGTGCGACAGGAATCCATCAGAATCCTAGAGGAGAATATAGGTAGTAACCTCTTTGATATCAGCCATAGCAACTTCTTTCAAGATATGTCTCCAAAGGCAAAGGAAACAAAAGCAAAAATGAACTTTTGGGACTGCATCAAGATCAAAAGCTTCTGCACAGCAAAGGAAACAGTCCACAAAACAAAGAGGCAACCCATGGAATGGGAGAAGATATTTGCAAATGACAGTACAAACAAAAGGTTGATATCCAGGATCGATAAAGAACTCCTCAAACTCAACACACACAAAACAGACAATTGTATAAAAAAATGGACAGAAGATATGAACAGACACTTCCCTCAGTTTTTTGAGGCCACCCTCAATTCTCTGTCAAGTAGGTTCCCCAGCACTACTGTTTGTTTCACAAAAGTAAGCCAGCTAGGGGGAATCTCTGCAACTAGATTGGGCTGTATAATCTTATATACTGTAACAAACTAATCACAGTATCATTCATACACATCCTGTCACATATATTGAGTTAGAAACAAGTTACAGATCCTGTCCACACTCTCGGGAATGGAATCATACAAAGGCATGATCACCAGGTGGCACGGGTGATGGAGCTACCTGAGTCTACCAACTTCCAGACTAGTCTCTGTCTGTCCTCTCTCTCCTCTGCACTCACTTCCTCTAGTATATCATGGCTCTAGATATAGTCAGTGAGTGGACAACCCATAGTTTTGTAGTAAAGAGCTTGATTCCTTTCTCTAAACTCTGCACTGATTTGCCTAACTGCTTTATATGGCTCCTCTTGGGTATTACTAACAGACCTAACAAAATTCACATACCCAAAGTCACAATAATTATTTCCCCCAATAACCTGCTTTTCCCAGTTTCCCACTCCCATTAAATGACAGCAGTTGCTCAGCTAAAAAACCTTTCTGTCACCCTTGACTGTTTCTGTTTTCTGGTATCTACCACCCGGGTTTTTTGTTTGTTTGTTTGTTTTTTAAAGATTTTATTTATTTACTTGACAGAGACAGAGAGATCACAAGTAGTCAGAGAGGCAGGCAGAGAGAGAGGAGGAAGCAGACTCCCCGCTGAGCAGAGAGCCCCATGCGGGGCTCTATCCCAGGATCCTGGGATCATGACCTGAGCCGAAAGCAGAGGCTTTAACCCACTGAGCCACCCAGGTTCCCCTCTACCACCCAGTTTATCAAAACTGTTCTACAAATTTGGCATTTTCTGATTAGTATCCTTGTCTTCAGGTGACATTAGGACCTTATCTAAATTATAGGTTACTTGGCTTTCTGGCAACCATTCCAGTCCTAGTGGGGAGTAAACTCTATCTCTGTTTTCCAGTAAGTGGCTCAGAACCTCCATGGACTACATGGAACCCCAAACACCACTGCTTTCTAACTCAGGTGACTTTACCATTGCCAGATTAGTTCAGGTCATTTGTTCCCTCTTACCAAACAAGACTTCATTTGGCTTGGTGAACCTCTGGTAACTATTTCACTCTGAAGATCAAGAGGGAGTAATGCAGGTAACAGTAGTTACCTGACTGCTAACATTCTCTTCCTGTAGGGTTTCTCCTCCGTAGCCTGACTTCTTTTCATCCTGTATTCTTTTTTTCTTCATTCCCCTTCATATTGTCAAAAATTGTATTAAAATCTACTTCTATGCAGGTAGGACTTCCTGTCATTCACATATACTTTGATGTAAAGTAATAAATAAATACACCTTTTTTATTTACTTTAAAGCCTACTCTTGTTCTAGAATGAAAACTTTGCTCCTGTCAACAGGATTTGAGACATTAGTAACCTCATGAATTTCATTTAAGGTACAAACAGCAGGTCAGTCCATTCTTGTTTCCTTGAACTCACATCCTAGGTAGGAACCTGCTCTCTGTTCATACCCAGTTAATCTTGGTTAGAATTTTTCCTGTTTCATTTTAGGCACAAGTAGATAATACTTGTGGAGGCAGCTGCTAGAAAAAAGGGGGTGATCTCAACTACATGGGTTGGAAAAGCTTATAAACTCCTTCTCTACCACTACAGGAAGACAGGTAGCTATGTCCTTTTTCACAAACTTTATGATTCTTTCCTTTTGACTTTAAGTTACTTCTTAAAGTATACTTGTAATCAGATGTCATTTGTATAAAAGTATTTACTATTGACGGGAGTAGTAGTAAATGGTGATTTCTCTGGGTAAAATATAGCCCAAACTGACCTTTTGCCTTTTCTATTTCCTTGAAACCTCACACTGATTTTATAATTATATTTTTAGGAACCTGAATCTTGAATTTTCTGAGGACAGCATCTAGGCTTCAGAGTTCTTACCAGGTAATGAGAAAATACAGAAAAAATCCAAACTGTCCAGATTAGAATTTCAGTGTGTGTGTGTGTGTGTGTGTGTGAATTTAGATGACCCCTTTTTACGGTGTGTATGTGTGTGGGGAGGAGCTGCAGGTTTGATGGAAATTTTATAAAAAATAAAATGGGCAGTAAAACCATTTTTTAAGTTTTATGTACTCTTAAGCACTATTGACTATTGAGAATCAGCATAACCACCAAAAGAATAAGAGACAGATGCCAGTCTAAACAGACAAATGTTTCCAAAATAAGATGTTTCCTATCAGCAGAAAATGTTTTACTTGATAGACTAACTTGATAGTCTTAACAACGCAAACATTTGGGATGTAAAAGAAAATGTGTGTGTTGCCAGCAAACATTTTCAAAAGATAAGCACTTGTTGCAAGTACTATATGCCTAGAAAAAAATCTCATTTTGGCCAACTGAGACCACCATGTGTTTTAAAATATGGCATCTATCATTTCAGTGTTAAGAGCGCCCCCTGGTGTGATTATGTAATTATATATTTATGAGAAATTAAGACATTGTTTTTAAAAATCAGTTTGCTATTAGTTGGTAATGGGCCTTTTTTGATACTAGGTTGATTTGATCAGTATAGTGTGTAAGTATCCAGAAATATGCATTCAGTGTTTTTCTTGCCCTAATTTATGGTTGTATCTGGAGCCGGTGGTAAGCTTAAAAGTAGAATTTGAAAATACCTAATCCCTTAAATTCTTCAGTTCAAGATAATGCCAAATAATATATCATTTAGTAAGTGTGAAATTCTTACAACATAATCAAGTTCTTTGTTGGTAATAAATTTGTGAAATGGAAAGTTGCTATGAACAGTTTCCTTTTGGTAAATGCATAGGTATTTTAATTAATAAACATGAAAATTCAGACATTAAATTTTTTGTTTTTGAAATCTACATCATGTGAAAAATAATTCAGGTTTTAATATTCCCTTACAAGCAGCTCCCCTATAGCTACAGAACTGCAAATATAAACATAGTAATTCATCCATGAATTAAAAATAGAGTTCTCATCTATCCCCTGAAATCAGCTCCATGCCCACAAATTCTTATTCAGAACTGACAACAAAAAAACTGTCATTTTTTTTACATTTAATTTTAATGTTTTTGGGAATAATTAAACCATTCTTGCAAACTGAAAATGTGCATAATATTCTAAATTACATTTCTGTAAATTGGGTAGTTGCAATTATATTTCCTCCTACAGTCTCTTCTCCAGATTATGAATTATCTTGATTGTTTTAACCATTTCTCATAGGTTTTGTGTCCTAAACTTGATCATGTACAGGGCTGTAGTACTGGACTTTTTGGAACAGACTGCTTTTGCTTTTATTTTCTTCTGTATTCTCCTTCTTTCACTTAATTCTGAAACCATAAGATCAGCACAGTATTTACATTAAGTCCTGGCTTTTTGAAAGGGTATCTTCTAAAATGTAGAATTAAAAAAAATTGGGACAGTCTACTCTCTACCACAGTAGAGCTGTGTTTGAATCCTGGTTCTCATATTTACTAACATGGTGACCTTGAACAAGTCACTGAGCCTCTCAGAGTCTCAGTCTCTTCTTCTGTAAAAGGGGAATACAAATCACTACCCCTAAAAGATGTTGTTAATCCATTTTTTTATATGTTAGTATCTATTTAAGACTAATTTACACCAGATTTGGGGCTGGGTACCTCATAAGCATTTATTTCTCACAATAATTCTGTGAATTAAGTGTCATTTTATCTATATTATTAGTGAGGCTTAGAGAGGCTAACAAACCTGGTAAGTGCAAAAACCAAGATTTTGAGACCTTTTTAACTTAAAGTGACCTCACAACCGCTATACTGTGTGTTTGTTTTAATCATACTCATTTCTCCTAATTTGCTGATTTTATTGTCCTTAAGATAAAATAGTCTCTGATGCACAAACAGTGGAAACAAATATCTTGAAACACAAGAGATGGATTCTTTAATATGGATGCTCTTCTTGTCTGGGGGCCTGAATTACTTTGGGCACTATTTGTTCTTCTATACTTTTTTTTTCTTCAAACCAGGCAGTGCATTAAGAGATTCCTTGTTACTAGCATGGTTGAGCTGGTAGCAATAGTGACAAGAACTATTGGGTTAGTGAACCTTAAGGCGCGTTTATGCATAATATAAAGGCAGAATAATAGAATGCTAGCTTTAGAAGCTGTTGCATGCTTCCAACACACCATGTAGGTTGGTATTCTCTGGACCTGGGACTGTGAACCATAATCTGTTCCTGGGTGCCTTGCTATTCTATTCAAGTAAGGATTGGCCTTGTGAAGCCTGCATCATTTTCCTTATGGTTTAAGAATTTTTATCTGATATATTAGATATCAGAATTTATTTTTAATTGATACAGAGACAGTATAATAAGTTTCTCATTTTGTTAAGTCATTTTGAAGGTTCATAGCTAACTCACTCTGGAAACAGTGTGTTGATCAGGTGTGTTTTTGGCTTAATAATATCTTGTGTTTTATATTATTCCCTAGGTCCTTGAGATTTGCTCTAGGAAGTAGGCTGTTCAACCAGGATTTAAGGGTTCATTGATAGGTTTCTCTATGACAGAATGACTGTTTTCTTGGTGAGGTTGCCTCATGTTGTGCTTGGGTCACAAGTATAGACATACTACGAACAGGTGTGTATATTTTGTCTTACCTCAAACATATATCTTTAGGAAAATTGACTCAATCATCATTATTGAACCAGTGAAAGAGTGAAGAAATAGAAGTTGTCTTATTGTTCTTCCCTTATTTCTGCCCCACTCTATACTTGTTTCTCCTGCCTGGCCACCCCCCCCCCCACATGGACACATGTACACACATCCGGATTTGGTAAATGTATTTTTAACTTTGACTTGTTTAATGTCTATGGAGTCAGGCAGTCTTTCTCTCTCTCTCTCTCTCTCTTTTTTTTTTTTCCCCCAGTTCCTCTGGCACTATTTTGGGATGAGTCTTCATATTTTTCACTTGAATCATTGGAATAGTTCTTCAACTGAATTCCCTCTTTTGAGTGTTGTCTGTTTCCAATAAACCAGGAACCAGGAAAATCTTCCTAAAGCATGAAACTGATACCAGTTTATATGCATTTAGTGTCTCATTGTCTAAAAAGACCCTTTGGTTCTTGCTTACCTTTCTTCTAATTTCTCCCCCTACCATTGTCTTTCCCTTTAAATTATGTGCTTTTCTCCACTAAAAAATCTACAAATCCCAGGATATTTTTTACTTTGTTTGCCTTCTGGTGCCTTTATGCACTAATACTCTCTGCCAGTAACATCTTTTTGCACACCATTTGGAGAGCTTCCCTTTCTCCTTCTGTGGCAGTTAGTTCTCTGACTCAATTCCCACTCCACAAGCACACACCCCATTTAAGTTAGGTATCTCTTCAGTGAACCACTGCATGACTCACTTCTGTTATTGAAAAGTTCAGTTCAAAGTGGACAGCTTGAAGACAATTACGTTATTTCACTCAATGTACCACAGTGCTAGATGCAGAGAAAGGGCTCAGGAAAACTTTATTTATGAAGCCTTGAAGAGGCTGAATGAAAAATAGAAGGATACTCTATTAAGATTCCCATGAAGCTTAAGCCTCAGTAGTGCTTTAAAACTTATAAATCAAAATGCCAGACCCCTGTCAGCCGTTACTGGGCAGGATGGTAATGCAGCCATCAGTTGAATTCATATGCTTTTATTTACTTTGACTCTCTTATGTTTGCATTTTCATTTATACTGACTCTCTTCTAGCACTTATATACTCATCATTACCCCTCTGACAGAGATTTCTGTGACTTAATATTTATTCTCCTTTCCTTCTTACTTATGGAGTCCCACAATTATTGCAGGCAAAAAAATTAAAAAAGAAGAGGAAAAAAACACAAGGCCTTCATTTTATCATTCTTCTTGTTGTTATAAGAGATTAGTCTTGTATAATTCTGTCTAGTGAAATAGAAATCTGATGGCATTTCTGGGAAGGTTTTGCTTTCTTTTTTTTTTTTTTTTAAAGATTTTATTTATTTATTTGACAGAGAGAAATCACAAGTAGATGGATAGGCAGGCAGAGAGAGAGAGAGAGAGGGAAGCAGGCTCCCTGCCCCGCTGAGCAGAGAGCCCGATGCGGGACTCGATCCCAGGACCCTGAGATCATGACCTGAGCCGAAGGCAGCGGCTTAACCCACTGAGCCACCCAGGCGCCCAAGGTTTTGCTTTCTTGATACGAATGTTACTTTTTCTTCCTTCTCTCCCTTTCCTTCTTCCTTATTTGTGTGAAGGTGCACATGAAAACAGGACCTGGAGCAACTGCCTTATAACCTTGAAAGGCCAGGAGTATTATTGAGATTTTAGACATGACATCCTTGAGCTTACAAATCGATACTAGTAATGTTCTTCCTATAGAATTCTCATTACATGGGAAGAATTCAGCATGTTGTTTCAGCTATTGTTATTTGAATTTTCTGTTGCAGCATCTGACTCACTTCTCTAGCTGGTATTATCAGTATTACAATTAAAATAAATGCATAGAACAAACTCCAGGGGTGCCTGGGTGGCTCAGTCGGAACAGCAGACGACTCTTGATCTCCCAGTTGTTTAGTTGGAGCCCCATGTTGGGCGTAGAGGTTACCAAAAGTAAAAAAAAAAAGTAAATATATTAGAAGTTAATAGTTTGTTTCTTCCCTGTCCACTTATATTTTATGTTTATCAGCTCAAAGATTGTATTTAGACCATTGTCACCATGTGCCACCCTAGACAGTAAGATATAAGGAATACCATTCCTATGCAAATGACCTACAGTCTTATGGGGGCACAGAAACAAAATTAATTATATCATACAGTAGAAGATAGAATATATAATATGGTAAGTACCACAGTAGTATATGTAGAAAATCCTAAGGGTAAGCAGAAGAGAGTATTTGCAGTTAAACAAGCTTTCCTGAAAATATTAAAATTTTTGAGATTGGAGAAGTGAATCTGTCATCTGGGATTTCAGGCACCCTGGGCAGGACTTAACCCTTGTGCTTTTTCAGTGAGGCAGTACAGGTGGTCACTTTTGTACGTCAGCCTTGCTGCCTTGTACTAATAATTAAAATGCGCACAGTCTAAGAGACTAGAGATGGATTCCACACTTTGAACTGCTGACAGGCTATCTTTGGAAAATCAAATTTGTGAAAAGCAATCTGTGGAGAAGGAGAGGCAAGAAATGACACAGGGAGTTGCCAAGGATTCTATTGACACACACACTGAAGCAGTAAGCCAAGAGCTATAACAAAGAAGGCAGTAAACAAGAAACTGAAGCTTGGTGTTTGAAAGGCAAGAGTTAGTTAATGGAGAGAGACATCAAAACATCAGGCAGCCGACAGCCTGAAACAAACTCACAATAAGGGAGGGCTGGGGAACAAGTCTCCTCAAGAGAGCACAAAAATAGGCTGCTGTACTACAGGACTCTGGGCAAAGTCTGTGAGGAAAGCCAGAAGCAGACCATAATAAGGACACTATTTATAAAATCACAGAGACTCAAAGGAGTAAAAATGAGAAAGTGGTCTTAAAATAAAGCATAAAAATTATAATCATTTGATATTTTGAAAAAGCACAAAACGCTTAAGAACCTGATTCAAAAAGAAGGTCCAGGAATATTGGCATTGATTTCAGGGTTTGATCTTGAGGTGGTTTTTTTTTTTGGTACAGATTGTGAAATGAAAAAAAAAAAAAAAAGCCCTAGGAAAGGCAAAATCAATGTGGAATAAAATTTCTGGGATTAGGCCAAATGCCATTCAGAATTCTAATGTCTTAGATTAAGTTACAGAAAGAAATTTGAGTATATTACCATTTCTTCTAACTGTGCCACACAGGGTTTTCCCAGAAGATAGCAGGAAAGCTGCCAGTGATCCAGGTTAGAATAATAAGGATTGACCATCTCCACTCAACCACACACTTGAGAGAAGCTATAAATACCAATAAGGCATCAGGACATGTTTGTGCAATCAACTAATAGTCCATACTTTTGCTTTACTCCGTATTAATGGACCACATTATACTTTGATGCATGATCACCAGGGTCTGATAGAGAATTAAATAGTTTTCAATGGCACAAGTCCAGTCTTTGTGAAAAACAAAGAACTAACATAGATAACGAGTACCTTGGCTTCTGTGACCATACTCCATCTTCACCCCTTCATCTAGTGAGGAATAATGGTAGTTACCTCATATGATGAAATTTGACTGACGGTAGTTTTCTGAAATATGTGTATATTATATATGTGTGCACTTTATATATCTTACATCTGAAATATATTAGATCACTTAAAATATTAAAAATGATCTAAATTATTTCCAGTGTAAGGTGTAGTAATTTATTCATGACTTTTTTTTTTTTAACTTTGAAAGTGTTTCCAGTGAGACAGTGTGATTGTTTGGCATGATTTCAAATGCCATAAAATAGAAACGTGACCTTAATACCTTTTAACTTTTTTTCATAATTTGACGCTTATCCAGAATATGTAAATTACCTAAGTTTTCCTTGAAACTATTTTGCTTGTAGTTGGCAGGCTGCTTTTTTCATTTGTGAAACATAGCAATATACTTTCAAAGAATACACTGTTTTCTAGATTTATGTTTTAGGTATCTAGGATTTAGTAAATACTCATGTTTACCTTTTCCATGTCTTCTTTGTTTACAGTGATTTCAGTTTTTCACCCTCGGTCTTTTGAAATGAATAGTTCTGGCCTTTACTATCTTTCTTCATATAAATCTGTTCTATAGTTCATTATTATCATTGTCTTTCTTTAAATCCTGCCCTGCTCTTTGCTGTTTCTGAATTGTGGCAACAGGCAGCATGAGATAGTATATGAGCACATAAAGCAGAATATTAGAAAAAATATCCTCATGGTTACTTAATTGTCATTACTTTTCTAAGGGCCTCATCTCCTCCTGATGATGAATCCTATTCCTAAAATTATGTATTCTTGGTTTTTATAAACAAATGTATGATTATAGTGAGCCATTAATAGTTGATGAATATGACTTGAAGATTGCATTAGATTTCCAAAAGAGATCAGGGGACTGTAATAATCAAAAATCAGTTACGAATTTGCAAAGGAGTTGGATTAAAGAGTTTTTCTTTCTGCTTTCCAATATCCTCCTTAGATTATTTGTTTTTTTTTTTTCTGCCAGTAGTTTTCTGCCAGGTTAATTGTTTTTGTTAACATATCTATACTCACAAGTTTGGGTTGGATCTCATTTTTATGTTGCACAGGCTCCCCACATTAGTCTAATGCACACCAGTATATGAGGACACTGAAATATTCAAGAAAAATATACAGAGTGACACTTTCATAATGAGATGATATTTCATAAATATTTTAAGTTTCTGTGTTGACTTCAAATTAAATATAATTACAAAGTATGTGTTAGGGACTGAATGTTTGTGTTCCCCCAAATTCACTTGTTGCAACCCCAACTTCTAATGTGATGGTAGTAGGAGGTGGAGCTTTTGAGAGGTAAAGTTTAGATGAGGCCAGGACAGTAGAACCTTCATAATGGGCTATGAGTATATAGCCTTTTGTTGCTATGTACTTAATAGCATCAGAAGTATAAGAATTATAATTAGTATAAGGAGAGGAAGAGACCAGAGCTCTATCTGAAGACACAAGAGTTAGGGCATGTTAAAAGCCAGGAAGAGAGCTCTCAGCAAGAACCAAATTTGCCAGCAGTTTGATCTTGGACTTCCAGTCTCTAAAACCGTGAGAAATAAATTTCTGTTTTTAAAGCTACCATGCTATTTCAGTATAGCGGCCTGAGAAGATAAATACAGTATAAATTGGAAGCCAGGAATAATTTTTAAAATTTCATATCTTTTTCTAACTAATTAAGGTTGGCTGCTAAACTCATAGTTGCCTTCAAGTATCAAAAAAGAATGGTAAGCAAGTGGCCAAATGGGCATTACTGAAAAGGTAATCTCTTAAGAAATAGGATGTTTGGAAAATACTGTGCAGATATTTTCTGTAATTAAATTACAATATAGAAAAACTTTGTTAGACAGAATGCTTAGGGAACAGTATTTAATGTAATTGGACCTTTGATAAAAGTTGGGCTGAATGTTTTTTGTGATTCTGTTATTGAAAATTTTCTTTAATGTCATTCTTATCTTCCCTCCCCTGATACAGTGATACCCAAATCTTCCATTGTATTTGGAAACTTTTACTCTGAAGTAGATTTCTCATTCTGTAGTATTACAGAGGGATAAAGATGAAGGGGTTACAAGCATTTGTTTGTAATGGAACTTTGTATTACTAGCTTTTCGTGGATGTGATTTGCTATGTTATTAATGGAACACAGAAGATTCTAGATATCTAAAGTACCCAGTTATGATTTTATTGAAAAAAAAAAGACTGTTTCAAATCTTAGTTTTTTTAAGTATTTTTCAGTAGTTGAATTTATAATGAAGAGATTGACACTTACTTCATAGTAGCCATTAGTCTGGACAAAGAATGTAAAAGAGGATATAGGAGATTGACAAAGTCTAAAATAAAGTATTTATAAAGTTTTTATAAAGTTTTATCCTGATTCCACACACTACTTTTTGAGATTAACTTAGATCTAAACAGAGTTCTATCTTTAGTATATGTTCTCCATTTACCACTATACAGTACTAAGTACTATTCTGTGTGAGGCATTGAGTTAAATAGTTTACACACACATATACACCCACAATATCATTGCTATATGTCTTATGTAACTTAATTTCTATAACAGCCTAATAAAATTAATACATTTGTGAAATTAACATGTGATTGACAGTATATGTGTGTTAGTATTCATAGCAAAAATGAAAAAGAAATCTGTTTTATTATCAAGCGGAACATATTTTCTATCATTGTTGTTAGTTAAGCCTGTTACATAACTGGAGGAAATAAAAACTTAATTGGACTCTCAGAATTGAAATACTTCAGATACAAACTGTAGGAAGTATTTTAGGATATTTTAGAATCAGGTAGAGAAGTGAGTTCATCATCTAGGCAAATACAAATCAATTATCTTTAAAATGGCTATCAGTAGTTATAAACCACTTTCCATACACTCCTTTTAAAAATTTTTTGTGGTTATAATAGATATAGCATAAAATATACCATCTTTAAGTGTAAAATTTGGTGGCATTAATTACATTCTCAGTGTTGTGCAGTCATCATCATTATTTTCCAAACCCTTTCCATCACTCCAAAGAGAAAATTCTGTACTCATTAAGCAATAACTGCCCATTCTCCCTTCCACCAAGACCCAGGTAATCTCTGATCTCTTTGTGTCTCTATTAATTTACCTATTTTAAATATTTCATGCAAGTAGGATCTTGCAATATTTGTTTTTTTGTATCTGGCTTATTTCACTTAGCATACCATTTTTGAGATTCATCCATCTTCTTTTGACTGAGTAATAAATCCTGTTGTGTGTATATGTTGCATTTTGTTTATGCATCCACTGTTGGTGGACATGTAGGTTGTTTCTACCTTATTATTACTATTAAGGTATCTATATATCTTAAACTAAGACCTTTTGATTGAACTAAGTCTCAGAGTATTTTAAAGACCTTTAGATTCTTTTTTCTTTTGGAAACCCAGGCCAGCACTGAAGTCAACATGTTAAAATGAACTTATATATCAATTAAATATTGTTGTAAATATGATGTTGAGTTAAATGATTGCCTAATTGCCATGAAAAATTGTATAAGCATTTATTAATTCATTTTACTTATGTAGTTTTCATGCTTTAGTTTCAATATATTTATGTTTTTCAGAACTTATACATTTTCAAAGACTTGAAAAAGTTTTTGTCCTAGGTACAAATGGACTAAGTTAGTAGCTGAATTTTTTTTTGAAGAAGCTATAGCCCACACAGTCAGTTTCTTCAGTGAAAGCTGTTTCTTTCACTTCTTCTGTATCACTAAGATGACTAGGCATGCTTACTGTTCCGAAATGCAGTTATCAGGCTATTCTTGCACTTCCAATTCTTCAGTGGTCTGCTTTCCTGAGTGTGAGTAAATGTGTGTGTGTGATGTGTTTGTATAATCTCAAAAGAGTTACTGGGTTTTTTTCTTATTTTGAAAGCCATCCATTTTCTTTTTATTTTATTATTTTTTTAATTTTGTTTTCAGCATAACAGTATTCATTGTTTTCACACCACACCCAGTGCTCCATGCAATATGTACCCTCCCCAATACCCACCACCTGGATCCCCAAACCTCTCACCCCCCCATGCCCCTTCAAAAACGTCAGATTATTTTTCAGTGTCCATAGTCTCTTATGGTTCACCTCCCCTTCCAATTTCCCTCAACTCCCTTCTCCTCTCCATCTCCCTGTGTCTTCCATGTTATTTGTTATGCTCCACAAATAAGTGAAACCATATGATAATTGGCTCTCTCTGCTTGACTTACTTCACTCAGTATAATCTCTTCCAGTCCCGTCCATGTTGCTACAAAAGTTGGGTATTCATCCTTTCTGATGGAGGCATCATACTCCATAGTGTATATGGACCACATCTTCCTTATCCATTCGTCCGTTGAAGGGCATCATGGTTCTTTCCACAGTTTGGCGACCGTGGCCATTGCTGCTATATACATTGGGGTACAGATGGCCCTTCTTTTCACTACATCTGTATCTTTGGGGTAAATACCCAGTAGTGCAATTGTAGGATCATAGGGAAGCTCTATTTTTTATTTATTTATTTATTTATTTATTTATTTTTTGTTTTTTTATAAATATATATTTTTATCCCCAGGGGTACAGGTCTGTGAATCACCACGTTTACATACTTCACAGCACTCACCAAAGCACATACCCTCCCTAATGTCCATAATCCCACCCCCTTCTTCCAACCCCTCTCCCCTTAGCAACTGTCAGTTTGTTTTGTGAGATTAAGAGTCACTTATGGTTTGTCTCCCTCCCAATTCCATCTTGTTTCATTGATTCTTCTTCTACTTAAGCCCCCATGTTGCATCACCACTTCCTCATATCAGGGAGATCATATGATAGTTGTCTTTCTCTGCTTGACTTATTTCGCTAAGCATGATATGCTCTAGTTCCATCCATGTTGTCACAAATGGCAAGATTTCATTTCTTTTGATGGCTGCATAGTATTCCATTGTGTATATATACCACATCTTCTTGATCCATTCATCTGTTGATGGACATCTAGGTTCTTTCCATAGTTTGGCTGTTGTGGACATTGCTGCTATAAACATTCGGGTGCACGTGCCCCTTTGGACCACTACGTTTGTATCTTTAGGGTAAATACCCAATAGTACAATTGCTGGGTCATAGGGCAGTTCTATTTTCAACACTTTGAGGAACCTCCATGCTGTTTTCCAGAGTGGCTGCACCAGCTTGCATTCCCACCAACAGTGTGGGAGGGTTCCCCTTTCTCCACATCCTCTCCAACACATGTTGTTTCCTGTCTTGCTAATTTTGGCCATTCTAAGTGGTGTAAGGTGGTATCTCAATGTGGTTTTAATTTGAATCTCCCTGATGGCTAGTGATGATGAACATTTTTTCATGTGTCTGATAGCCATTTTTATGTCTTCATTGGAGAAATGTCTGTTCATATCTTCTGCCCATTTTTTGATACGATTATCTGTTTTGTGTGTGTTGAGTTTGAGTTCTTTATAGATGCTGGATATCAACCTTTTGTCTGTACTGTCATTTGCAAATATCTTCTCCCATTCCATGGGTTGCCTCTTTGTTTTGTTGACCGTTTCCTTTGCTGTGCAGAAACTTTTGATCTTGATGAAGTCTTAAAAGTTCATTTTCGCTTTTGTTTCCTTTGCCTTTGGAGACATATCTTGAAAGAAGCTGCTATATGGCTGATATCAAAGAGGTTACTGCCTATATTCTCCTCTAGGATTCTGATGGATTCCTGTCGCACGTTAAGTTCTTTTATCCATTTTGAGTTTATCTTTGTGTATGGTGTAAGAGATTGGTCGAGTTTCATTCTTCTACATATAGCTGTCCAGTTTTCCCAGCACCATTTATTGAAGAGACTGTCTTTTTTCCACTGTATATTTTTTCCTGCTTTTTTGAAGATTATTTGACCATAGTGTTGAGGGTCCATGTCCAGGCTCTCTACTCTGTTTCACTGGTCTATGTGTCTGTTTTTATGCCAGTACCATGCTGTCTTGGTGATCACAGCTTTGTAGTAAAGCTTGAAATCAGGTAAGGTGATGCCCCCCATTTTATTTTTGTTTTTCAACATTTCCTTAGTGATTTGGGGTCTCTTCTGATTCCATTCAAATTTTTGGATTATTTGCTCCAGCTCTTTGAAAAATACTGGTGGAATTTTGATCGGAATGGCATTAAAGGTATAGATTGCTCTAGGCCGTATAGACATTTTAACAATGTTTATTCTTCTGATCCAAGAGCATAGAATGGTCTTCCATCTTTTTGTGTCTTCTTCAATTTCTTTGATGAGTGTTCTGTAGTTCCTCGAGTACAGATCCTTTACCTCTTTGGTTAGGTTTATTCCCAGGTATCTTATGGTTCTTGGTGCTATAGTAAATGGAATCGATTCTCTAATTTCCCTTTCTGTATTTTCATTGTTAGTGTATAAGAAAGCCACTGATTTCTGTACATTGACTTGGTATCCTGCCATGTTACTGAATTGCTCTTTGAGTTCTAGTAGTTTGAGGGTGGAGTCTTTTGGGTTTTCCATATAAAGAATCATGTCATCTGTGAGGAGAGAGAGTTTGACTTCCTCATTGCCAATTTGGATACCTTTATTTCTCTTTGTTGTTTGATTGCTGTTGCTAGGACTTCTAATACTATGTTGAACAAGAGTGGTGAGGGTGGGCATCCTTGTCGTGTTCTTGATCTCAACAGGAAGACTGCGAGCTTTTTCCTGTTGAGGAGGATATTTGCTGTGGGTCTTTCATAGATAGATTTTATGAAGCTCAGGAATGTTCCCTCTATCCCTATACTTCGAAGCGTTTTAATCAAGAACGGATGCTGGATTTTGTCAAATGCTTTTTCTGCATCAATTGAGAGGACTATGCGGTTCTTCTCTCCTCTTATTGATTTGTTCTATCACATTGATTGATTTGCGAATATTGAACCATCCTTGTAACCCAGGAATGAATCCCACGTGGTCATGGTGGATAATGTTTTTAATGTGCTGTTGGATCCTGTTTGCTAGGATCTTGTTGAGAATCTTAGCATCCATACTCATCAGTTATATTGGTCTGAAATTCTCTTTTTTGGTGTGGTCTTTGCCTGGTTTGGGAATCAGGGTAATGCTGGCTTCATAAAAAGAGTCTGGAAGTTTTCCTTCTGCTTCAATTTTTTGAAACAGCTTCAGGAGAATAGGCGTTATTTCTTCTTTGAAAGTTTGGTAGAATTACCCAAGGAATTTGTCAGGTCCTGGGCTTTCGATTTTTGGGAGGTTTTTGATTGCTGCTTCAATCTTGTTACTAAATATCAGTCTATTCAGGTTGTCAATTTCTTCGTGGTTCAATTTTGGGAGTTTTCCAGGAATGCATCCATTTCATCTAGGTTGCTTAGCTTATTGGCATATAACTGTTGATAATAACTTCTGATGATTGTTTCTACTTCCTTGGTTTTAGTTGTGATCTCTCCCTTTTCATTCATAATTTTATTTATTGGAGGAAAGCCACCCATTTTCATCATAGGATGTTTACAAACTAGGGGAACATTTAGTTTGTTAACCTTGCAATTTTAAACAGCTTTTCAGTGAATAACCTTGTGCATACAGTTGTGTCTGTGCAAGTGTACCTGAAGGTAATATGTACATCTATAATTTTCTTAGATGTTGCACATTGCCACCAGCAGTATGTGAGAATACCCATATATTTATACCATCCTCATTAACACAGTGAGTTATTAAATTTTGAGTCTTTACCAATTAGAAAAAAGAATGATGTTTTCAATACACTTATGGCTTTTATTTGTCTTATTATAATAGAGAATTTTCATTTTTAAGAACCATTCATATTTCTGTTTTTATAAATTATCAGTTTATGTATTGCCCATTTTTCTTTTGAAGGGTTTTTTTCGGTGGAATTGGAAACTGGTGTATTGCTTGTGGTGTTAGTTGCCATTATTTTTCTCAGTTTATTTGTCTTTTCATATTATTCCTCTAGGATTTTCTCATTCATGAATTTCTAATAAAGTTTTTTGTTTTTGTTTTTGGGGGGTCTGGTTTTGGTGAATAGAATGACTTCTGGGTGAAATGATTAAACAATATTTCTGTAGTTTCTTTTAGTAATTTGATGCACATTCAGTTTACATACTGAAATCTTTGATTTATTGAGAATTTGTCCTGTTGAATTGATGGGGCAAAGTCATAATCAAGGTGAAGAAGAAAAGAGCTGAGAGAATAATGAAAGTGCTTGTGAAAGAAAGATGGATCCAAGCAATCAAATTGGCAACCTAGTTATCCTAACATTTTTTATTGAAAAATCCATCTTTTTTTTTAACATGACCTTGCAGTGCCACCTTTATTATATATAGTACTTCCAAGTGTGTTGGTTATTTTCTAGTTTTTTAATGCTATTGACATTATAATCACATTTAGCATTACACTGGTATTATAGCTGAAAATACGTTTTAACATTTGAGGAGAGTATCGTTCCCACCTTTCTTTTCTTGTCTTTTTTATGAATTTCCCAGTTTTTGGTGCTCATTTATTTCACCATCCAAATTCTAGAATCAGCATATTTAGTTCTCTGAAACAAAATGAAGCAGAATAAAACCTGTTAGCATTTTTAAATTGGCTTCATATTACATAATAATGTGACTTAGGGAGAATTGTCAGTTTATGATATTGTTTCCATTCAGGAATATGTATGTCTTTCCATATTTTCATTTTATTTTTTTGTCTTTCAATAATTTTAATGGTTTTTCATAAAAAATTCACATATTTTTATAAAGATTTTGTTGTTCATGTAATTTCTTTTCCTAGATTTCTGAAGCATTTTACTGCAGTTTTTTCCCAACTTGCGCCTTCTTTATCTTTTCTGTGACCTTGTTTATCAGTCCTACAGTTTATAGCTATCTATTTATACTCTTATTTTGAACTGGATTTTAATCTTCAGACTTAAAATATGTTCATGGAATTCCAGTTTGCTGATTGAACAACATTCCTTGTAATCCACCATTATCTTCATCATTCAACATTCTTGTGTACACTTCTTTTTTCCTTATGTTGTTATTTGTATGAATACATGCTGGACTATTATACAACCATAAAAAGGATGAAATTGTGCTGTTTGTGACAACATGGATAGACCTAGAGGGTCTTACGCTATGTGAAATAAGTCAGACTGAGAAAGATCATCAGGTCATATGATTTCATTCATATGTGGAATCTTAAAAAGAAAAGAAAAGAAAAGAAAAGAAAAGAAACAAATAAATACGCAAAAAGCAGAATAATACCTACAGAGAACAAACCGATGGTTGCCAAAGGGAAGAAGATGGAAGATGGGCAAAATGGGTTAAGGGGAGTGGGAGACACGCGCTTCTATTCGTAGAATGAATAAGTCACAGGAATAAAAGGCATAACATGGGGAATATAGTCAGTGATATTGTAACAGTGTTGTATGGTGACAGATGGCATCTGCACTTGTGGTGAGCACAGCACAATTTATAGAGAAGTTGAATTACTATGTCGTATACCTAAAACTAATGATCACACTATTTTTTTTTTTAAATTATCTACATGGACTAAAGCTTTTCACATTCACTTATTCTTTTATCCATTCCTCCCTTTTCATGTGGTGTCTGCTCAGAACTATTAAGTCCACATGATTGTAAAGTGAAATATTAGTCTCAGGTATTTATTCCCATCCATTTTTTTTCCCTGTGTTCATCTTCCTTGCCTCACTCTGCATGATTTGACACATTTTATTATCCATTCTTTCTTGAAAACCTTTCAGTAAGTTTAGTGACACTGAATTTCTGAATCTTCTTCTGAATCTTTATTTCATAAATAAAGTCTAAAAATATGAATCTAGGAGCTTGTGTTTTGATTCTGTTCTTCCTGTATTTGACTCTTTCATAATGTAATCTTTTATTATGCTTTCTACTCTAGGACTGTGTCTACCATGGATCAGATAAATAGTGGAAGCCATATGTTAATGGTGGTAGAAACTTTTCAGCCAAGGTTCCTACGTTTTTTTGAAGCAGACACTCCCTCCCCTCTTCTACACTTTAACTATACTGTATATGAGCAAGAAATAAGCATTTATTATGTAAGTCACTCATGTTGAAGTTTGTATGGTATAGCAGCTAACATTACCTTGACTAATACAATTGCCTTTTGAACATATCCCTTTAAAGGTATCTTGGACACTTCAATCTCATTATGCCCAGAATACCTATTCTTCTATTCTGCTGAACATGATGTCTGGAAAGGAAGAGTCATATTTCCTGTCTACTATTCTCTCCACCAAATGAGTAAAACTTTTCCCCACACTAACCAGTTCTCCAACATCACTGTGGTGTTCTGCAATTCAGTTCAGTTTTGACTCTTTATAAAGTTAGCACAGACCCCACAGGTTAAGGGCTTAGTCCCAGAGGATTCCTTCCTCCCTCCAGTTCAGAAGCCAGATGCAAGTAGCAGGTCCCCGGGATACCCACGACTTCTGTCCAACTTGGTACAAAATCAGAGGTTCCCAGACATCCTCCTTGTACTTGATAATTTGCTAGAGTAGTTGACAGAACCCAGGAAAACATTTACTTACCAGAGCCATTTTTTTTATAAGGGTTATCTTAAAGAATATAGGTGAAGGGCCAGATAAAGAGATGGATAAGGTGAGCTCTGGGGGGGTTCTAAGTACAGGAGTTCTGTCCCTGTGGAGTTGGAATGTGCCATCTTCCCAGCATGTAGATGTGTTCACCAACATGGACGTCTCCACATGATGTGGGCATGATCACTTATTAACTTGATATCCAGCCCCTATCCTCTCTCTGGAAAATTGGGGTTGGGGTTCAAAGTTCCAAGCTTCTAATCATGACTTGATCTTTCCAGTGATCATCCTTCATCTAGGACTCCACCAAAGTTACCTTATTAGCACAAAATATGTTTCTGTCATCCAGAAAATTCCAACACATTTAGGAGCTCTGTATCAGACATTCCTATCACTTGGGATGTGAAAAGAGTTTTAGGAGCTCTTATTAGGTTAAAGACCAAATATTAATAGGAACCAGTGGCAGACTTATTTTATACCTGAGCTTCTTCCCTTTCCTTCTTCCTGGTAATGACTCAGTGTACTGATTGTACTACAAGATACTTAGTCGTTTGAGCTTAATTTTTAATCTCATTCACCCAATTACTTCACATTTTCTCAAAAATATTCCACACATACATTGTTCCTTTGCTCTCCATTTTCATAGCATCTTCCCTCTTTCAGGTTCTCATCATGTCTTGACAGTTATTTCAACTTTCTAACCAATCTCCTCATTTCATGTCATGTCATGTCATTTCTTCTCCCAAGCTCTTCTTTTGCAACTGATTAATACTCCTGACTTCTTTCTGATATGCCATTAGCTTTTACCCAAATTGTATGTAGTGAAATTCAAATTCTTTTTCTGTGATATGCCTTTTAACTTAATTTTGCTGTCTGATTTTATATGTCCTCACTATATGGTACAGCATATTATGTGAACTGAAATACTTGCAGTTCCTTTACATACTGATTATTTTCCCACCTCCATTTGTTCTCTTTATTTGGAACATCTTGTTTCTCTATTTCAGAATGTCTGAATTCTTCCTAATGTCAAGGCCCAGCTCAACTGTTATTTCATCCACAAAGCTTCTCTAATTCCTCATTTTCTAATTTCTTCATCTTCTAAAGGATGGAGTGTCATTTATGACACACTGCTTTTCTTACAGTTCTGTTCCTTCACAGAGAAAGAGCTTCATGAAGACATCCTTTCATAAAACTATAACTAATTGAATTTTACCTGAAAATTTTGCAAATGGAAATAGAGGTTTCAGCAATTTTTGCAAAAGAATAAAATTGGGTGCACCTGAGGTAGAAAATAGATCTCTGGGAGATTTGTAAATAGATTATTCTTAGATAATGTAAGATGCACTTACTCCACCATCACCAAATGATTGTTATGAAATGAGAGACATTCTGACTAAACTGAATCATGGTTCTTGATACATTTTTCAATTTAAAACAAAGTAAGTCTTGGCAATATGACACACACCATGAAAAATAAATGTATTTGCTCTGGGGGGGAAGTAATAATAAAATGATCCTTTGAAGCTTCCCAAGGAATGCTGTACCCATTTTGATATGCAAAAGACAATAATCTAAAGCACATGATTTTAACACTGCTATTGTCTTTATAGTTTAGGCTGTCTTGAAAAAGGAGTATTAGCTCAGATGTAAGAGTAAGGACACAACATTACAATAGTATTGAGTAACAATAACATGCATACATACATATTTTTCCCTTTATGAGTACAGGTTTATACTTCTTTGATGTCAATCTGTGTAAGACCTCTCTCACCTTTTTATAATTACGTTTCTTAATTCCTCATCTCCCCCAGCATTTCTTTTTACTCATATTCATGTTAGACTTTGAGTTAAATATGTCTTTGAAAATTATATGGTATTATTCTTTATATGTATGTGTTCATATGTTTTAAGTTTATATAAATCACTTTGAATCATCTCCTGTTTAATAGTTTTTCTACTCAACACTTTTTTATGATTAATTTTACTCTGCGTCTAATTTTATTTTTACCACTGTTGCCTTGAGTTCTTATCTCATGCATTTACCACATTTTACTCATCTTATCCCCTGTAATGACACTTAGTATTACCAGAAGAGTGTTTTATAGGTCGCATGCACATGTAATTTCACTAAGTACTCCCTGATTGCTTGTGGGATGGCTGAATCAATTTATAGGCCTAGCAGCAAAACCTGGCAGCTTAAACCCTTATAGTTTCTAATGTTTGGTACTGTCCAACTTCCTCATTTTTGTCATTTTGAAAACTGGTAATTTGAAATTTGTGTTACTTTAGGACTGAGGATGAACTTCTTTTTCATACATGAAAAAGTCCACTCTTTCTTAAGGATTTCCTGTCTTTTCCTTGTTGATTTTCAGGAGTTCCTTGTATACACTCTATTAACACTTCATTAGTCTTAGACGTTGCAAACATCCTTCCTAGTCTTAAATCTTTTAACTTTGCTTATAGTATTCTTCATTAAATAGAAATCTCTTATGTTTTTCAAGTCCATTAGGTTATTTGGCTTATGTCTTAAATTTAATAAAATAGAATTTATATATAGTAAAATACATCTATGTTAAGTGTACAGTTTGATGAGTTTTGACATATATATGTTTGTGTGCTCATCCCCACAATCAAGATGTAGAAAATTTCCATTACCCCCAAAAGTTCCTGGTGACCCTTTGTAGTCAATTGATGCCTTTGGTTCCCAACCTCAGACAACTAGTGATCTGTTTTCTGTCACCAAAGATTAGTAGTCTTTCTTTTAGAATGGCATCTAAATAGGGTCATGCCGTATATACATTTTGTGTTTGGCTTCTTTTATTCAACATAATGTTTTCCAAAAAAAGAAGAAAATATGTGTGTGTGTGTGTGTGTGTGTGTGTGTGTGTGTACATACATATATATGGAGGGACATACATTTATATATACATATACAGAAACAAACATGTATTGTACATATATGTACAGCTCAAATGTCTTAATTATTTAACTGCTATTTGGTATAATTTCTCTTCCATTCCCTAGACTTCCTTTAAGCACTCCCTTTAATGCATATCTGCTATTACTAACTCATTTTCAAAAAAAGATATTTGTATTTCAACATCATTTCAAAAATTAAAATAACCATTCATGAAAAAGATCCTCAACAAAGAAGGTTCAGAGGGAACATAACACAGTAAAGGCCATATATGAAAAACCTGCAGCTAATATCTTCCTCAATGGGAAAAGATGATGAGAGCTTTTCCTCTCCCATCAAGAACAAGATGGGATGTCCACTATCCCCTGTTATTTAACATAGTACTGGAAATTCTAGCCTCAGCACTCAGACAACAAAAAGAAATGAAAGATATCTACATCAGCAAGGAAGAAGTAAAACTTTCACTATTTGCAGATGACTTGATACCCTGTATAGAAAATCCAAAAGATTCCACCAAGAAAATTATTAGAAACTGAATAAAAAAATAAAGTATATTGCATTGATTAAAAAAAAGAAAAGAAACTGATGCAGGAATTCAGTAAAGTCCCAGGTTACAAAATCATTGTACAGAAATCTGTTGCATTTTGGTGCACCAGTAATGAAACATTAGAATGAGAATTCAAGAAATCAGTCCCATTTACAATTGCACCAAAAACTCATAAGATACCTAGGAATAAACCTAACCAAAAAGGTAAAAGATCTGTGTACTGAAAATTATAGAACACTGATTAAAGAAATTGAAGACAGTAACAAAGAAATGGAAAGATAGACCATGCTCACAGATTGGAAGAACAAATATTGTTAATATATCTGTGCTGCCTGAAACAATTTGCGTATTTAATACAGTCCCTATCGAAATGCCAACAGCATTTTTCACAGAACTATAACAATTCTTAAAGTTCTATGGAACCACAAAAGACCCCAAATGGCCAAAAAGTATCCTTGGAAAAGAAAAGCAAAGCTGAAGGCATCACAATTCCAGACTTATATTCAACTTATATTACAAAACTCTATGTCAAAACTGTGGTACTGGCACAAGAATAGACAGGTAGGTCAATGGAAAACCAATGGAAAACCCAGAAATGAACCCACAGCCATGGTCAATTAACCCTCGACAAAGCAGTAAAGAGTATCCAATGGGAAAAAGACAGTCTCGTCAACAAAAGTTGTTGGGGAAATGGGACAGCAACATGCAAAAGACAGAAAATGGACCACTTTCTTACACCAAACACAAAACTAAATTCAAAATGGATGAAAGACCTAAACATGAGACCTGAAACCATAAAAATCGTAGGGGGAGAACACAGGGCAGTAACCTCTTTGACATCAGCCATACCAATTTCTTTCTAGGTATGTCTCTCAAAGTAAGGGAAACAAAAGCAAAAATAAACTACTGGGACTTTGTCAATTTAAAACCTTCTGCACAGCGAATCGATGAAACTAATCAATGAAACTAAAAGGCAACCTACAGAATGGAAAGATATTTGTAAATGACATTTCTGATCAGAGGTTATTATCCAAAATAAAGAACTTATAAAACCCAAGACCCCCAAAATGAATAATTAAAATGGCAGAAGACATGAGTAGTAATTTTTTCAGTGAAGACATACAGGTGGCCAACAGACACTTAAAAAGATGTTCATCAGAGAAGTACAAATCAAAACCACAGTGAGATACCACCTCATACATGTCTGGATGGCTAAAATTAACAACACAGGAAACAAGAGATGTTGGCCAGAATACAGAGAAAAGGGAACACTCTTACACTGTTGATGAGAATGCAAACTGTGCAGCAACTGTGCAAAACAGTATGGAGGTTCCTCAAAACATTAAAAATAGAACTACCCTCAGATCCAGCAATCACATCCCTAGGTATTTATCTAAAGAATACAAAAATATTAATTCAAAGGGATATGTGTACCCAATGGTTAGAGCAACATTATCTTTAATAGCCAAATTATAGAAACAGCCCAGGTGTCCATCGGTTGTTGAATAGATAAAGAAGTGATAGGTAAATAGATATAGATACATAGATCTGTATCTATCTATAGATATATAAAATGGAATATTAACGATAAAAATTGAAATCTTGCCATTTACAATTAGATGGGTGGAGCTTAGAGAGTATTATACTAAGCAAATAAATCACTCAGAGAAAGACAAATACCATATGATTTCACTCATATGCCGAATTTAAGAACCATAATAAATAAGCATAGAGAAAGAGAGAGAGGGTGGCAAACCAAGAAACAGACTCTTAACTGTAGAGAACAAAATGGTTACCAGCAGGGAGGTCGGTGGGGGAGTGGGTAAAGAGGTGATAGAGATTAAGGAGTGTATTTGCTGTGATGAGCTCTGGGTTCTGTGTGGAGGTGTTGAATCACTATATTGTACACCTGAAACTAGTATTACACTGTATGTTAAGTAATTGGAATTTAAAGTCTTTAATAAAAATCAGTATTATTTTTGAAAGGTGGTGTTACTGGGTATGGAATGATTCTTACTTGAGGTTTTTTTTTTTTTTTTCCCCTCCTATACTTTGTACATCTGTTGTCTTCTGTCCTCCACTATCTGTGATATAAAATCCATTATTGAACCATTGTTAACATCTTGTAATGTCATTTTTTCCTATCCGTGCTTTCAGGGTTTGCTCTTTATCTATAACGTTCAGAAGTTGACTATGAAATATGAGTGTGTTTTTCTTTGTGTTTATCCTACTTGAGATTTGTTTTACTTCTTGGATCTGTAAGTTAATTTTGCTGTTTTCATTTTCTTTTTTCCTTTATGCTAAATTAAGGAATATTACAGCCCTTATTTCTTGAAATGTTTTCTTTCTTTCACTACTACTTCTGGGACTCCTGTGACATGTACATTTAATCATTTGATGTTACTCCACAAGTCTCTGAGCTTTTATTCATTTTCTTCAATATATTTTTCTCTTTGTACTTCAAATTTTATTCATTTCATTGATCTGTTTTCAAATTTACATATTTCTTTTTCTTTCTTCTTAAAACTGATGTTGATCCCATATAGAAATTTTACATTTCAGTTGTACTTTTGAGATCCAGAATTTCTTTTCCTTTTCTTTTCCAATTTTTCTTTAAATTCCAATTAGTAAATGTACAGTGTAATACTAGTTTCAGGTGTAGAATTCAGTGATTGATCACTTACATTAACACCAGTGCTCATCATAAGTGCCCTGCTTAATAACCATCATTCATTTAACCCATTCCCCTCAGATTCAGAATTTGTATTTCATTCTTTTTTATAGTTTGTTTCTCTGATGAAATTCCCTATCTGTTCACTCATTGAACTTTATTTTTCTGTAAGTTTTGAATAACTTTATTTAATTCTTCAAATACCTTTATCTTAGCTTCTTTGAATTCTTTGCATGATATATCCAGAACTGATACCTATTCATAGTCAGATTTTATTAATTACTTTGTGACTAGGGGTCACAGTTTCCTGCTTTCATTTTTATTTTGTTGTTTGCTTACTAATTTTTAGTGGAAAAGTGGACATGATAAATAATATGCTTAACATTCAGAAACTCCATTTTTCTTTTGTTGTTATTGATGAGGAGGACGGAGGAGGATTTTGTTCTCCTTCTCATAAGTTAAGTTGTCTGGACTCATTGTGAAATCTATTTCTCCTACAGTATTCAGCAGCTCATATTTCTATTAAGGGTTTTTTTTTTCAGCTTCCAGCTGCTGTTACTGCCTTCCCCTCCTCCTTCTTTCTTCCTCTTTTGTCTAGCCTTCAGGCATCTTATCTGATCCTGTAATTTAGCGCTTAATCAAGGATTTTATGTGAAGAGTTTATACTCAGATTCTGGGGGACATGCAGTCTTTTAGTTTATTCATATCTTTACATAAATCTTATTTTTCTTTTTTGTTCTCTTATTATTGTGCATTACATTGATTGGTAAGCCAGCTCCCCACCCCCCCCAAAAAAAAAAAAAAAAAAACAGAAAACAAGAGGGCAACCACCATTTCATAGATACAACTTTTATTTTTAATTCATTCCCACTATTCTCATTCTTTTCAATATTATTATAATTTTTTAACCTACTTACCATCACAGTGAGATGTTCAGTACAACAAATTCCATAATAACCTTTTAACTTGAACTTTTTTGATGCATATACCTGCGTTTTCTTATTTATTTATTTATTTATAAAATATTCATATAGAGATAAGCTTCAAGGTAATCCCCTTTCCCCAATCAATGCTACCCCTATATGTAAACCAGTTTTAATCCCCCTTTATCTCTGGAAAGTTGAGTCCTTTAACAAAGATATCAAGATACATCCAGGAAGAATCAAAATAACCTTCCTTACCCACACTGAGCATTTACAACACCTTCCCAGCTTTTTCTTTTGTCAGCGTTTCTGTGTGTTTGTTTTTGTTCTGGTAGTGTATAAATCTTATACTTGGGGTTCATTTTGGCTGGGTTCTTTTTTTTCTTGTCATTTACTTTTGTTGGTTTTTTTTTGTTTGTCTGTTTTTCTTTGTATACTTTATAAATCTTACCTTTGGGACCCATTCGGGCTGGGTCTTCTCTTTTCATTTTTCTTTTTTTTTTCTGTTGATTGGTTTCCAAATGTAAAATCAGTTCCTCTTTCTGAGGTAATACCTGTTTGCATATGATTTATTTTCCTTTTTATAAATTTTTAGATTTGATTGGCTAATATATTATTTTAATGTCGATTTTTGTGTAGTTTTTTTCTTTAATGAGGTCATAGTCTAGTTTTGATTTCAAGGTAATGCTGGTCTCAGAGAATGAGTTATGATGTATTCCTCAATTTGTTTCCTGAGATTAAGAGTCTCTTAAGGTTTGTCTCCCTCCCGATCTTGTTTCTGTTTTTAGTAGTTTTTGTCTTCGATTTCAGTGGTCAGTCTAGTTGGAATTTTTGCAATGTAATGTTACTGATTTTTTTCAGTTGATTTTTGAGCTCATTAATTGTCTTCTGTTTTCTTATCTTATTTATTCCTACCGTGACCTTTATTATTTCTATGCATCCAATTACTGTGGGCTTAATTAGCAATTATTTTTAATTTTTTTCTTTTTAAAAAATATTTTATTTATTTATTTGAGGGAGAGAGAGAGCAAGCAGAGGGAAAGGAGCAGAGTAGCTGCACCTGGCTGAGCACAGAGCCAGATGCAGGGCTTGATCTCAGGACCATGAGATCATGACCTGAGTCAAAAGTGGATGCTTAACAACTGAGCCACCCAGTTGTTATAAAAATAGCACCCCTATTTTTAAATTATTGAAATATAAACTTATGTTACTGATTTTATACCTTTCAAATTACATTTTTTTCCCTAAACTGCTTAGCTGCATCTGAAAAATTTTGACATGTCATTCTTCAACTTGTGTGTGTCACTGACTTTCAAATATCTTTTTGCTATAATTTTTAATTTAATTGTGTTTAATCCTAGGAGATAATGTTTGTGATGTGAATTCTTTGATATTCCTGTCACTAGTCCACATTGTCCAATGTATGATTTATCTGATTAAGTGATTGTGATTGGATGGAGTGTTCCATAAATGCCAGTTAGTTCAAGCTGATTATTACACTTGTTCAAGTCTTTTATATCCTTAGTGATATTTTGTTTACTTAGTATGATACTTGCTGGCTCCTATACTAAATACATGTTTAACTTATCAAGAACTTGCCAGACTGTTTCCGAACTGGCTGTTTCATTTTGAAATCTTCTGTTAATGAATAAGAGGTAATACTGTTTTATATCTTTACCAGATTTTGATTTGTCAAGGTTTGTTCATTTGTTTTAATTTTAGACATCCTAACAGTTATATAGTAATACTATATTGTGGTCTAAATTTTTATTTTCCTAATGCCTCAGGATGTTGAGACTTTTTTCTGTGTGATGTACTACCTGTATATTTATTTTGGCAAAGTATATGTTCAGATCTTCTGCTTTTTTTTCTTTTTTAGTAATTCTTTGTTATTGTGGAGTTTTTTCCTTATTTTTACTGAGTTTCAAGAAGTTTTAATATATTCTATATATATGTGTTAATTAGCTGCATGATTCACAACTATTTTCTTCCAGTCTGTAACTTGTTTTTGCATTTTATCAAAATGTCCTTTACAAAAGCAAGTTTAAGATTTTAATGGAGTCCTAATTACCAAGTTTTTTTTTTTCTGTATATTTCTTAGTGTCATATAAAAATACTTATTACCAAACCTGAATTCTTACATATTTTTACATGTTTTCTTCTAGAAATTTTAATATTTTGCATTTATTGACTTATTATGAGTTAATTTTTGAATAAGCATGACCTGCATGTTGAGGTTCATAAATAGGGATGTTTGACTCTTCCAGCAATAGTTGTTAAAAAGACCATACTGTTTTTTTACTTTTCTTTTGCACCTTTATCAAAAATCCATTGGCTGTATTCATCTGGGTTTACTTCTAGCTTTCTGTTCTCCACTAATCTGTATCTTTTCCCCAATACCATACTGTCATAATTTCTTTAGCTTTTTATAGTAAGTTTTGAAATGGAGAGTGTGAGTCTTCTAACCTTGTTCTTCAGGATTGTTTGGTTAGTCTAGTTACTTTGTCTTTCCATTTGAATTAGAATCAGTTTGGCAAAATCCATAAAAATGCTTGCTGTGATTTGGTTGTGATTCTGTTGAATTTGTTGATCAATTTGGATAGAATTTATATAGAATAAGACATAAATGTTGAATCTTCCAATACATGTACATGGTGTACTTCTTTATTAATTTAGATCTTTGATAGCTTTCCTTAGTATTTTAGAGTTTTTAATATATGGATTGTGATGGTTAATTTTATTTGTTAACTTGGCTAGGCCACAGTATCCAGATACTTCACCAAACTCCCATCTGAATGTGGTGGTGAAGGTATTTTTTTTAAATAATGTTAACATTAAAATTTTTTTTTAATTTTTTATTTTTTATAAACATATATTTTTATCCCCAGGGGTACAGGTCTGTGAATCACCAGGTTTACACACTTCACAGCACTCACCAAAGCACATACCCTCCCCAATGTCCATAATCCCACCCCCTTCTCCCAAACCCCCTCCCCCCAGCAACCCTCAAATCCTGTTGCCATCCTCTAGCTACACTATCTTTGCACCAGTACCTGATGTTTTAGTTTTATTGTCCTTTCCTTTGTAGATTAAGGTTTTGTTTTTTTTTTTTTCCTCCTGAGGGGTCGTAATGCAGGTGATGGAGTTTTGGTGTTGGCTACAGTTCTTTCTTCCAGCTCTAGTGGGTTTCCACTGGCTCAATCTGTCTACAGTTTTTATTATTGTTGTTGTTTTAATCTCCCTCTGAAGATAAAGGCTCTTGATATGTCTGGATAGAATTTTTAAATGGCTTCTGTTTTCTCCTAGCTAGTACTACGGAGTAAGTTCTTTCAAGATTTTCCCTGGCTTCCCAGTTTGTATTGAGTGGGTTTCCTGGAGCAAAAGCCTCTAACAGCATGAAGCATCTCTATTTCTGTAGGCCCTCAGGGGCTGCACACTCCTAACACTGGCCTATACTCAGCCTTTAGAAATTATTTAAATATTTCTAGCTGAAAATCTTACTAGCATGTATGGCATACGGTAATATTTGTACTAGGTAAGCAAGTGCTGTTCTTGTTTCTCCTATGGGCACCTGTTCCCTTCCTGATTTTGGATTACTTGTTTTATGAAACTTCATTCTCTGATGGGTTAGAGAAAACTAATTTGCTGATTGTCTAATTTTTATTTTGTTTTTGTTATGTAAAAGTAAAAGTAGGTCTCTTTTGATCTCATTTTTTTTAAGATTTTATTTATTTGAGAGAGAGAGAGAGAGAACATGATGGGGGTAGGGTCAGAGGGAGAAGCAGACTCCCTGCTGAGCAGGGAGCCTGATGCAGAACTGGATCCTGGGACTCCAGGATCATGACCTGAGCTGAAGGCAGTTGCTTAACCAACTGAGCCACCCAGGCGCCTGATCTCTATTATTTTTTTACTTATTAGTGTATTCAGTTATCTTACTATTTATGTTTATATTTGTGAACACTCTCCTGTAAGTTTGAGTCTGGATTTTGCTAGGCCTATGAAATAAGGTGACAGCATCATTTCTTTCTCTGTAGGAATGTATATGAGATAGATATTAATTTGTGCTTTTTAAAAACTTGATACAATTATGAAAACATAATTGTCTAGGACATTTTATGTTTTGGTAAAGGAAGGTATTTATTTTAATGAAATTTCATTTTGCTTTTTTAAATATAATTAAATGCTATGTTGGCATGGTGCTATTGCTTTTCTGTCTGTGACAGTGAGTGAAAAAATATTCATCTAGGTCGTGTGAGGGAAAAAAAAATACACAAATAGATACTTCTCCCTACACTATGTACCATACTCTTCTCCTCATCTCTACCCTCTTTAAGTTATTTTTTGTCTCCCCATAGGCACCTTGTAGTTTTTATGTTATTTTCTGGGCACTTTCAGTCATACCATCTCACTTTTGAAACACATCCCATGTTGGTTTTGTGGAAGGGATCCATTTCATGTTAGTAGCATCTCCTTCAGAACAGAAGTTCCCATATTTTTTATTAAAAGCAATTGAATAAATTGAGGTCTTCAAGTGTATTAAAGACTTAGCAGCCATTTTGGCAATGTAAGAGAGACATACGAATTATTTCTCTTTCCTAGGCTTATTTTATAATACAGTTAATCAGCAAAGACTCTTTCAGTATTCCATTATAATTCCAAGTACTTGACATTGATCATAAATATTTGTGACAACGATTATTTTCAACATACACACTTGAATAACACTTCAGAGTTTATGCAGTTTATACTCAGTATTCAGTTTGACTCTCCTTTTTGCAGATGTGGTATGGGAATTGTCCACATATCTGAGATTAGGGAACTTGATGCTTGGATGGATGAAATGATCTTAAGTGGGTAGAAGAATAAATGAAACAAGATGGGATTGGGAGGGAGACAAACCATAAGTGACTCTTAATCTCACAAAACAAACTGAGGGTTGCCGGGGGGAGGGGGTTTGGGAGAAGGGGGTGGGATTATGGACATTGGGGAGGGTATGTGATTTGGTGAGTGCTGTGAAGTGTGTAAACCTGGTGATTCACAGACCTGTACCCCTGGGGATAAAAATATATGTTTATAAAAAATAAAAAATTAAAAAAAAAAAAAAAAAAGTAAATGGTACCATTAGATCTGTGTATTCCAAATTGAGTTCTTGTATCCTTGAAAACACTGCTCCATGTGATCACCCTCTTTATTGTGTTGTGTCCTGATTCATGCACAGGCTATACCACGTAGAGTTAAATATTTAAGGTTAATTTGGGATTCACTGAATACTTAAAAGAATGTTGCTGCCAAATAGAGTTCATGTTTCTTTTGTCAGAAGGAATGATCTCTGCTGTCTAATATTCTTTTCTTCGATAAGAGTGACTGAATACATTCTGGTGCATCTTTTGAAGTGTGTCTTATCGTTTTTACCTCATGACTTTCTCCTGAATTTGTATGGCACTTGGTTAAAAAATAATCAATTGAAAGTCCGTATTTGAGTTGAATTCAGATTAGAAAAGCTTCAACTAGAACCAACCAAGTATGAAGCTCAGAGGTATGTTTTAAGTGAGCAAAATCAGCATAAGGCAGTAGATCTAACTTTAATATGCATAAAGCCTAGGCTTCAACTATAATAATTCTCAATTTTTAACTTATACCTTAGGTTGGACTACTTTCCAAGACATACTGCCTAACTGCTATTATGTGGTAGTAAAAACCAAGTCATTGGATTAGATAGAGGGTTATTTCAGTCTGAGGACCTAGTAGTAGTAATACCTTGCAGAAATGGTACAACTGCCCGTGGAAATGAAGACAGTTAAAGGAAAGGTCTGGAATTTGGCTTTTATTGTCCTAATCCCTCTTTGGGACTAGATCAGGATTTCCTGGTACCATTCTGCTTTATGGTAGTATTTTAGTAATTAACCATGGTTTGTAATTTTTATTCATTACTTTTATTGATTTCTGTGCCTCAAGATTGTAAGCTTCTTGGAGTGAGATGTTAGTTAGCAATTCTACTTCCAGCCTTTAGCACAGGTGCTTAAAACACATATGTAGAAATAATGAATGTAGTGTGACCCTGAAGTGGTAACACAAAAAGGACTTCTGGTGAGTAAAGGGGGATTGGGAAGTTCTCCAAATAAAATTTACCTTCATTTACATTCTCTTCTATGAAAATTAGTCATTTAATAATCCCTGATACACAAGAAACTTTTATCTCTTGTCAGCCTAGAGATGCTAACATGTTTGTTTTTTTAAGGCTTTGTTTTAAAAAGGGCCAAATTTAAGGTGACTGTGAACATGTCAACATGACTGAAAGTATTGTATTTATTGAGTCATTCATGAAAAAATAGTTTTCAAGCACCTGCAACATATAAAGCACCATATATTCATTAATAAGTAGAAATAGTGATCCCTTCATTCTTGACATTTACAGTACTGGGGAAGAAAGGCAGTCAAAGGAGTAATTAAAGTGGGTACTTTCTGAAACATTGGCAAGTCTGAAATATCACAGAACAGAGGTTCTGTGTTAATGGCACAGATAAAACAAATATGCCACCTGTGGTACATTTCCTATAGATAACAATACAGATGTATGCCGTGTCAAAAGGCACTGATTGTAATTATAAGCACATTCCATGTACTTATATAGTTTTTCATTACATTTAAAGGTGCTTAAAGTCTAAGAATCTGTCTTCTGTGTTCTGTATTTTTTACAGGGTTTGGTGCAATATTCTGAACTAGTGGACCTCTAATAAAAAACTTTGGCAAACTGACCTTTCCTACCTTCTGCCAGATGTGCAAAAGATTATAAGATAGTTAATTCAGTAGTGGTTGCTAAGTATATACAGGGTCATTGAATATTTGAGAATTGACATATGATTTTTCTCTTTACTCATTCTCACTTGCCTAGCTATTCCGGATGTTTTCAGCAGTCCATTCTGGCATATATAACAGTGTAGTTACCTTTGTAACAAGGGCATGATAAGACTCACTAGAAGCCACTGTACAGTATTTTGGTAAAAAATACCTCTTTGCAATTTTGAGTGTTTCTGAAATTTAAATTTCTAATCAGCTCATTTTCTAAGTTCTGCTGAAAAATGCGTAGGTTCAAAGAGCTATTCAGATATCTCATATACAAAGCAACTTCTGAAGCTCAGAGAGAAAATTTGTTTGAAGAGGGTCTCAATAGGGCGACCCTCCAACTCTTCTCAATACCAACACTCTGATCTCCTGAGATGATTAGAAAATCTAGCTTTTTTTCAGCTGCCCCAGTTTGAGGCTTTCCCCCCATCTCCTGGTTTCTTCAAATTTCATTGAGCCTGACTTTGCAACCAGACTCCAAGCCTCTTCGGGCTATTTTTGCTTTAACTTAATCATGTTTCCTCAAGAGGGGAAAGTATTTCAGAAAGTTCTACTTACTCTGTGACCTAGGATTATGCTTTCATTATGTAATTATTCAGAATGTTTAGAGCCAGTAGTTAGATGGCCAATTAAAGTTATCCAATTAAAGAATGTCAGAGAGAATAGGGGGGAAAAAGGAGAGTGAAATGTCACAAATTGTTGTTAGAATTGAGTAAAGTAATCCATGCACATCATTTAGCAGATTGGTAAATATTGCACATATTAGTTCCTTTCTAATTCTTTTTATCAGCCATCATCCACAGTGCAAACAAAATAGGGATGCAGTCAATGCTATTGTAATACCATTGTATGATGACATGGTAGCTATACTTATAAGCATAGTGTAAGGTTGGGAGTTGTTGAATACATACTGTACACCTGAAACTAATGTAACATAGTGTGTCAACCATATTTTAAATATTTTAAAAATAAAGTACTTTTTAGAATAGACAAAAAATAAAGACTTCTTAGAATAAAAAAGAAGAGTAACATGTCAGTTAACCACCAAGTCTGTAAAATTAGGTTTAAAATTCAGTTGCTTGCCCTCTATTCCTTTTCTTTTTGTCTGTCTCTTGTTTTGACTTCTCACTCATGAACTGCTGCCTGAAAATACTGAGCTAAGACTGAATCACTCTTTCTCTCTATACTCTAAATCTAAAAGCCAAAATGAGGCAAAATCCTGAATCTAACTCCCATTTGAAAAATATTTCTGAGGTTCACAGACAAGCTACAGAGCGTTCAAAGTAGGATCTCAATCAGGGCATTGTGAGTGCATAAGTGATTACTAACTGGATGTCTCTGATATAGGTCTACTTCTAGTCCACAGCCAGGTATGCAGTATAAACAAATCAGTGAGATATGTAATATTCAACTCAAGTGAATACTATGAAACTTATGAATTCTTTACCATTATGCGGTAGATTATTTTCTTCTAGTAAAATTTCTAATGCAAACAATATTATTTTAAAATTAAATATTTTTGAAATTAAATTGTATTTTCAACATTTCGATTGAGTTTCCTACTGTGTATAAGATATATTACTAGAAATTGCAGAAGATTAAAAAAGATTCAGATACCAATCATGGTTTTAAGGTTTTTATAATATAGTAATAGCTATGATACTATTAATTATAATTCAGAGTAAGTCATTTTAAAAGTTTCTAATAATGTACTGCGAGAATTCAGAGAACATGATCACTGAAAAATTGGGTTTAAGGCAAGGTGGAATTTTTTTGAAAAATGGTCACAAATTAGATGTCCATTAGGGTATAGATGACATAGAAAAAGGAATAGGAAAAAGAATGGGAATCTATGCTAGGAAACAGCCTAAGCAAAAAACTGGGGGCAGTGGGGAGAGAGTTGGAGGCCAGAGAAAATGAAGTGTTTATTACAATGACAAATCAAGTATGCATGAGGTTTAAAGACAGAATATGAGATACATTTTGACTATATCATTAAGGACATTGAATACCAAGCTGTAATTTTTTTCACATATATTCATGAATACAACAATTTTACATGCTATTTTAATTGTCAGATATAATCCCAGTCTTGTATTCAGTATATATTTTGTATATATATTTTTATTGTCAGATGGAATGAAGGTGGCTGACATTGATGGAAAATATAAGGAGAACCTACATATTAATTTCTTCTGATACCATCAAGTTTTTATTTTCAATTAAATAGATTTTTTATTTATATCAAAAATCTAATGATCACAAATCTCATTTTACTCCTATGCATGAGAGAGAAGAGGAAAGTGTTATGATCTTCTTGTGGTTTGACAAATCTTACAAGTCTTTATTTGGTACCTTTCCAAAACAAAACAAAACAAGAAAAAAAAGTGATGAATCTTGCAATATAATCTACGAAACCATTCGTTGCCAAAGAGCCTTATCATAACATCATCATTCACTAGTATGAGTTTTAGCTTTTAATTTATATACACATATCTTTAAAGAAGGAAGCTTTTTTAAGGTATTTTTATTAAAAAATAGCTTGTGGGCTTAGTTCATTTTTCTTAAAGAAACATATTGTTTTATAAATGTTCTGCAATTTGCACTCAAGTCAACTATGCATATAGTAATTTTTGGAGAAAGATGATTACATCCAGGAAGGACACACTTAAAGAGACATTACAGATCCCTTTTCCCAGGTTGATCCACCTAAAGGAAAAAAGATTTATATATTACCTTGCACAAGGCAGCTTCTCCAATGAACTGGGGAAAACAGAATGGAAGTCTGGTTCTGAAATTTGTGATGCTACGAGTTTGATATCGAGTGACAGACCAAGAATTTGGAAGGGAGGAGGTGGGGGATTAGGTGAGCCTGGTGGTGAGTGTTAAGGAGGGCACCTACTGCATGAATCACTGGGTGTGGTGCATAAACAATGAATCTTGGAATACTGGGGAAAAAAAAGAATTAGACAAGTAAGTATTTTTTAAAGTCTGTCACATGACTAAAGAAGTGTCATTAAATCGACCTCAAAATTCAGATTCAGCTAATTATGTTGTTATGGTGATTGCTGATTGCTGACCAAAATCTGTGTTCTGATTTTTCTGGTCACACTGGTAGGCATCTGCTAAACTTTCTAGCAGATAAGAATTGGCTGTGTGACTAAAGGCATGAGAGCAGAAGTGACACATGCCACTTATAGGCCTGAAAATGAAATAAACCTTCCCTATACGTGCCTCCATGCCCATTGCTCCCTTTAGAGACCTGGAATTGAGACTTCATTTTACTTGAAGAAGTTAGTCTCACCATTTATGAACAGGAATAAATTTCTAATGCATTTAACTTATATGGTATTTTGGAGTGTATTTGTTATAACCATGAGGCTTACAAATGTTTATTATGATAATTGAATATTGAATCAAGTAGGTGAGCTACACAGTTTAGGTCCACATTTATTAAAAAGAACAAAAAACCAAAACTAACTTATGATAATTACATGAAATAATAGAAGAGAATTCCTTTTATTTTTTTTTTTCATCATATGGAAAGCCAATCATTAGCATTGTGATTTTTACCTTTCCTAAGTCATGATTATTGTTATGTGATTTTTGGGGGGTATATGAACATGAAATATTAAAATGGTGTATAATTATCTGTAATTATAGCATGACCAAAAGGAAAAAGATTTCAAGGGAATATTTAGGGCCAGTGCATTAAAAGCCAGCATGAATCCATGTAACATAAGATAGCAGCAAAAAGGTAAGATGAATACTCAGTGACAATAAGATGAATTTGAACCAAACAAGCATTTCTTATGAGGCAAACCCTACAAGCATAGACAGTGGCTCTGAGATATGTGCATGCGTGTGTGAGTGCACTCACACCCGTCCATATTGATTAAGCATATGGGGTTTGCCAAGGATTAGGGAGGTAAAGGAAGAAGGACAAAAAAAAAAAAAAAAAAAAAAAGGCCTGGACCCCAGGTAATGAAATTATAAGGATATTCAAGATATTTTAGTAAAGGGCTTGAATCTTACCATCCCTTCACATATTTAGAGGTTACATGAAGACATGGAAAACTATTGTTTTTTTCTTGTTTTTAAAGCAACATCTAGTAGAAACAGAAAGGAATACCAGTATGTAAATATATATATATATATATATATATATATACTGATCTATGAAAATCCACAAAGTGGCTGAAAATACTGGGAGGAAAGGAGGATATTGTAAACAGAGAACCAAATGACAAAAAGAGGAGGGATACAGGAACGATATTAAAATACTAGATTTGAAATTTTTAAAAGTTGGCATTCTAGATCTCTCATTTGTTAGTCATTTAATCTAGTATTTTACCAGTATTAAGTCTCTGTGCAAAAGGAGGAAGCATTCTTTACGTATTTACCTTGCAGTATTGTAAGGCAGATGAAGTAAGATAATGGATGTGGAAGAACTTTGTAACCATATAATGAAGTCCTCATGCACATAATTTCCATAGTGTGTGTGTGTTTGTGTGTGTGTGTGTGTGTGTGTGTGTGTGTATCTATCTATATAGGTATCTATATCTATCTATATCTATATCTATATCTATATCTATATCTATATCTATATCTATATCTATATCTGTTTTTTTAAGTAGGCTCCATGCCTGGTGTAGAGGTCAACATAGGGCTTGAACTTACAACCCTGAGATCAAGACCTGAGCCAGGATCAAGAGTTGGATGCTTGACTGACAGCCACATGGACAACCCCATAGTACATTACTTAACATAGATTTTGAGTCTTTTTAGAAAGACTGTAAAAGTAGCACACAGACAAGATTAAGTAGGAAGATAGCTTTAGACAATCTCATTCTGGTATTTTTTTTAAAAATGAGGGGATGGGGGCACCTGGGTGGCTCAGTGGGTTAAAGCCTCTGCCTTTGGCTTGGGTCGTGATCCCAGGGTCCTGGGATCAAGCCCTGCATCAGGCTCTCTGCTAGGGGGGGAACCTACTTCCTCCTCTCTCTCTGCCTGCCTCTCTGCCTGCTTGTGATCTCTGTCTGTCAAATAAAATAAAATAAAATATTTAAAAAAATAAAAATAAAAATGAGATGACATATGTTGTGATGAGCACTCGGTGTTATACTCAACTATCATTGAACACTACATCAAAAACTAATGATGTAATATATGGTGACTAACTGACCATAAATAAATAAAATATAAATAAAAAAATAAGTGAGGGGATGGTGAAAACTGCAATAAATATTTTCTTTGTGGACAACGGTATTTCTTGGAAAGTGGAAGATGCAGTCCACTAAATCAGCTGTATTTTTCCCAGTGAGTAAGAACAGTTGTGATATGAACATACTGGAAACATAGAAAGAAAGGTCTTAAGTTAGGAGAATAAAGACAAGTACTGTATTTATAAGTATTAAACATTTGAGGGGGGCAGAGGGAGAAAAACGTAAAGATATAATCATATGATATGAGACTCTTAAAGGAACATTCGCTCAAGACAGATGGGAATCTTGAAAATATTGACTCTAATGAAATAAAGTATTTAATGGAGAACTCAAAAGCATGATAACTGGATCATGGTAACTGGACAGGGAATACTAATTGAACTCAGGTTTTAATAAAGGACCCAGAGAAAAGCTGAAATAAGGGCCAGTTAACCACAAAGTATCATGAAGGAATAGCCAACAGAGCCCAGAATGAGCTATAATTTAACAAAAGAAGTAGAGAATTTTATCTATAATAAAGGTAGGATAGAATTCTAGCAAGGTACAGATGTCATGATCTTAACATTTAAAAGCAAGAAGTCAGACATACTGTGGTCTTATTTAAATGTAAACTTAAAAACAATTCCATCTTTTCTAATAGGTAGAAAGTGGTTGAAACACAGAGTATCTTAACTCCACATAGCATATTTAGAACCAGTAGAAAAAGTTACCCCAAAGCAGATATAGGCACAGTGAAAGATGGGACACGCTAGAAGTTTGCAATAACTGAAAATCTGGTGGTATAGCCCAGGTTAAAATTTACATTTCTAAAATGCTTAAGTAAAGGTTGTGTTTTAGTCTCATTGTTAATTTTATAACTTCAATAATAAAAGCTTGAGTTAGAGTAATTCTGAATTCCCTACCGATGCAAAAAGTAGTAATAATAAAAAATAAATTCCTACCAATGCTAAGACTCTTCAGTTCTAATTGAGATTAGGGTCAGTTTATTAGAAAGTAGAGTTGCCAAATTTTAACAAATAAAAATACAAGAAACCCAATTAAATTTGAATTTTAGATAAACAATGAATAATTTAGTATACCCCAGATATTTTATCTGGCTACATGACATTTCTTTCCAGTAAATTTCTTGCTCACTTTTTTTTTTCTGGGATTAAGGAATAGTCAATGAAGAAATTACTAGCACAGCCAAATCTACTCAGAGACCTGACTTCAGGGATTTGCAAATATTACTAAATGCTAGAATCCATAGACTCACAAGACTGAAAGGAATCCCTATATGACATTGGGGAAATTCTTTAATTTTAAGATTAGGGGACAATTGAGATTATCTAAAATGGAAAGTAATGTAAAGTTATTTGCCATAGTTACTGGTTGGTAGGGAAGTTTATGGCATCTCTTTTATTATAGGTGATTCAAACCATCTAAACGTAATCCTTCCTATGCATGTGGGAGTGCAAAGTAGACTTTCCAGGCACCATTTAGCTCTGAAAACCTATTTTTAAGTCTTACCAGAATTCCCCTCAGGTAAAATCGCTTCACAGTTTTATGGACTGTTTTTCAGCTCATCAATCCCTGAAGTTCCAGTAACTTGAACTGCAGATAGTTGTGGGGATAATTTAAGTAAGTCCCGTATTCCTCCAATTTTCTTTTCCACAACTTTTCTACAAAATATACCAAGAATGAGACACTTTGCAAATGTGACAGCCTAGTTTTCAGCCTATCCTTTGCTTAGAAGCTCTTGTGGCTGACCTTTGGAGAAGACAAAGTAGCAATCTCTAATAGATTACAGTACTGTAATTCATTCTTTGTTGCTTGAATAATTTGTATGAAATGACAGTAATGTTCCTGGGGGGTGATTCCCTGACTTATAATTAGAGTTGTGTGCCCAGAAGGGGGCATTCTTTAAAAACTTGTGAAATTCTCTATTATGCATGATTTTCTCAACATTGGCCTTTCCATAAAACCAACGTTTATTTGACATTTCTTGAAAGAAACTAGAAACTTGTTCAATAAGTAAGGTTTTATGCATACAACATAATTCCCTTGTCCAGTCTTCTTTAAACTAGTGGACCTGCCCATGTAACGTATAACCCAAACCACTTAATATAACCCAACAATGATTTGGGCTTCTGGGATTCTACTCATCACCTAAACACTGGCCTTTTATTTAGACTGACACACCTTCCTCATTTTTTATAATCATATAAATGGAGACCAGCACAGACTGTATTCTTTTTACAGAAGTACCTTTTATGGGTGAGAGTGCAAATATGAACTCCAAGGGTTTGGATAGAGAGAGAGAGATTAAGGATTTGGATTGAGGAGAGAGATCAAATATGAGAACATCCTTGCATGGCAAGAAGTAGACAGTTTGGGCTTAGGCACTAGCCATCTAGTTGAGTATTAGAAAATCAGCTGCCCAGCACTTTGACATCTTGGGGGCTGCCAGTCTCTTTGGGAGTTTGGAAGAAGGAGAGTACTTGATCCTAACTAACTAACTGCAGAAATAGTCCAGAGAAAGCTGCCAACTGTATTCACTAAACAGTTTTATCCAATGTGAAGTAAAAGAGATGTGGAAATCTGAATTTCAATCAAGTCACCTAAAAATCTATTTTGCGCAAAATATTATTTTTGTTAACATTAGAATTAGAGTTACATATTTCCTGTAACTCTGTTCAAAACTTGGGTTATTAATTAGTATACAGTGCTGGCTGCAGGCATTATGTCGCTAAGGTTAAAATGAAGTACCCTTATGAAATGGACTGGTGTTCACATGGAACTCCACTCTCACTAAGGAAGTTTTGGGAAAATTGGAAAAATCAGAATAGGCTAGGGTTTGATTCACAAGCAACAAGATCCAAGGTTTCTGTCAACGGAATAGAGGGTAAAGATGGTTCAAAATGATTATCAGACCTTTGCTCAGAGCTCAGCCAGTAGAGTCTACCTCAGCAGACCCCAGGAGAGACTGATAATATATTGCTTTCTCTGGACAGATTTGTCTCTGGAATAGTAAGAGACTGAGCTTGGAAGTGCCAAAAGGATATAGGGAACTAGAACAGGTATGGGCTGAAAATAGAATGTATGGAAAGTTGGGATTCCAAAGGCAGAAAATATCATTTGGGGTCAATCATTTGATTGTCTTTGAGAAGGCACAGTCTTGAAATGGGATAGTGGTAGTGACAATGAAAAAGGAGCAACAATAAGACAGACATAGCAATAATAAAGTAATGGATTAACCTATGTACATAAATTCATGTATTAAAAACAAAGTGAACAAACTTATTGATCAAAAAATGTCATTCAGAACACTGCAAATGTATGAATATGTATAAATAAAAACCTCAGAAGTCTGGCTTTACAGGGTCTATTTTTCTGCCCCCCCTTCAAATGAAATAAAACCCATACATTTAGGGTACAAACTGTGAATTATCTACAAAGCCTGGCCTTAGACCAGCGCTTAATAAACATTTGCTGAGTTAGTTAATGGAATCACAAAGAATATACCTGGCTCAGATAAATTGTGCATTCTATTCCTGCCTCAAATCTCCCTATGTTTCAGGAAGCAGACATTGCATAAAAATGTGCTTAGATGACAGATATAAAAATTACAGACTTTAGGGGCGGAGTCAAGATGGCGGAGAAGTAGCAGGCTAAGACTACTTCAGCTGGCCGGAGATCAGCTAGATAGCTTATCTAAAGATTGCAAACACCTGAAAATCCATCGGCAGATCAAAGAGAAGAAGAACAGCAATTCTGGAAACAGAAAAACAACCACTTTCTGAAAGGTAGGACCGGCGGAGAAGTGAATCCAAAGCGACGGGAAGATAGACCCCGGGGGGAGGGGCCGGCTCCCGGCAAGCGGTGGAGCAACCGCGCACAAAATCAGGACTTTTAAAAGTCTGTTCCGCTGAGGG
>NC_081557.1:241424367-241437209 GCF_022355385.1 Mustela nigripes | reverse complement strand
AGAATACTATGCAGCCATCAAAAGAAATGAAATCTTGCCATTTGCAACAACATGGATGGAACTAGAGCGTATCATGCTTAGCGAAATAAGTCAAGCAGAGAAAGACAACTATCATATGATCTCCCTGGTATGAGGAAGTGGTGATGCAACATGGAGGCTTAAGTTGGTAGGAGAAGAATCAATGAAACAAGACGGGATTGGGAGGGAGACAAACCATAAGTGACTCTTAATCTCACAAAACAAACTGAGGGTTGCTGGGGGGAAGGGATTTGGGAGATGGGGGTGGGATTATGAACATTGGGGAGGGTATGTGCTTTGGTGAGTGCTGTGAAGTATGTAAACGTGGTGATTCACAGACCTGTACCCCTGGGGATAAAAATATATGTTTATAAAAAATAAAAAATTAAAAAAGAATTACAGACTTTATACAAGGTAAAAGTGTGATTGATTTTAAGATGTATTATTGTCTAAATCAGTATATTTTTGCTGCCTTTTTTAAACCTGTAAAGGTAGGTTTTTGATGAAAATATACAGTAACCTTTATTTCCTTTAGTTACTAAGTGGCAATTCCAGAGAGAGTCTCACTTTTCTCATGTTATTTTTAAAATTTCAAGAAGTGTCACCTACATTGAAACATTTGCTAAATCTGAACTTTCAGAATGCTAGTAGGATACACTTTAATTGGATCTATAAAAGTAATTCTCCAAAGACTGTACCTCTGACCAGTTTACAGAAACCAATTCCGGGTTTACAGAGGAAAAAGTGAAACACTGAAAAACGGTAAGTGTTCCCTTGTTCAGCCTGATGTTTGGAGGAAAAACTAAGGAATGAAGCATTAGTAGTCCATTTGAGTGCACTTTATTATTTTTTTATCTTGGGTTGGTTGAAAGAGAAATGTATAATCCCATTGCATTTTATGTGGTTTTCTTCAGCGTTCCAAGGTCATGAAACTATTAATGCCATGGATAATAATATGTTTACCAGATATCACTCACTTTGATTTCCATAGTAATGATAAACAGGAGTAGATCAATGAAATTGACACATAACTCAAAAGGATCTTTTTATTCAGTTAATAATTTCAGTATTCCTAGAGAATACAATTTTTTAAATCTGTTTTCTGCTTTGACATTTTTATTTTTTTGTAATGGTTGTTTTTGACCAGCACTAACATTAACAAATTGAAAAACAATACTGATCTGTTATGTTCTATGATTCACTAGTCTTGTTTACTGCTTATTTTGGGTTTTCCCATACCCAAATCTTATCTGGTGGGAACGCAGGGGTAGACAATTGAATAGTCAAAGGAGAGGCAATCAAAATAAGAGAAGTAAATGGCCTCGATAATCCATACCCTAGCTAATCAACCTCCTAATTTTTGAGTGTTGATTGGATTCACAGGCCGTGAAATGGAGTCCTGTAAAGTTTTCCTAACTAAACCTCAACTTAATTTTGCTTCCTGGTAAAAAACTCTGTGAAGTTTAGAAACCGTATACGAAGTTAGAGTACACCAGAGGTGACCTAGGACCCAAATTAGAGAATAGACCAAGCAGGTATCTTGGAAAACTGGCTGAGTAAGCATGGTACTTGTTAGAAATGGTAGCCTGTACACCTAAGTCTACAACCTGTGGATAAACAATTTTGTTTCATGAATTGTTCATGGACTGAATTACATCAACAGTTTTCTCCTTTGCACTAAGATTGATAAAATTATTTTCCACAAATTTCTAATTATTTTTCTGTAGCATTTTTGAATGTGGAACAATATGAATTTACTATTAGTTTTGTTTTAATTATATTTATCTTTTTGTGACTTTTTAAATAAGTTTTATTTATATATGCATATATGTATAAATAAATGAACATATTAGTTATATATAAATGTGTTTTATGTTTATATGTATAAATAAATAAACATTAACATTATGTGTGTGTATATATATATATATATATATATATATATATATATATATGTGTGTTTTATAAATTCTGGTGATCCTAAGGATTTTAATATTATTATTTAAGGTTGAAGCATGCTGGCTAGAAATTCTTTTTTAAATTTCTAACTTCTTTCAATTTTCTGACTCCTTAAAAATAACCATTTTATTTAATATAGGTTTTTAACTGACAAGTGAGCTCTAGACATTAAAAAATAGCACCAGTTTAACAAGATAAATCTTTTCAAGACACATAAATGTCACCAGAACTCTCAAAAGGCAGCTTTTGCCTTATATTATCCTGTTATGTATAATGTTTTGTCTATCATAGAAATAAAATTGGCTTTTTAATTTAATTTTTTTTTGTTGTTATTGTTTTGTTTTTTGTTTTTAAAGAGAGAGCAGGGGTAGGTAGAGGGAGAGGGAGAGAGAAAGTCTTAAGCGGGCTCCATGGCTAACATAAACCTAATGCAAAGCTTGATCTCACAACCCTGAGATCACAACCTGAGCTGAAATCAAGAATCAGACATTTAAATGACTGAGCCATCCAGATGCCCCTTCAATTTAGTTTTTAAGCATTATGTAATAGCCATGGTTACATTTTTGTTGATTTAAATTGGGCTTTTTCTCACAGTTATTTGCCTAGCATAAACTTTCTGGCTCCACTCACATTTTTGCAAATGGCAAGATTTCATTCCTTTTACGGCTGTATAATATTCCATTTTATATATGTGCGCTACACACACACACATACATACAAACAATACCACATCACATTTTCTTTATCATTCATCAGTTGATGGACATTTGGGCTGTTTCCATAATTTGGCTATTGTAGATAATGCTGCTATCGACATCAGGGTGCTTATGTGGAATTTAAGAAACAGAACAAGTGAGCAAAAGGAAGAAAAATAGAGGGTGGCGACCAAGAAATAGACTCTTAACTGTAGGAAGCAAACTGATCGTTATCAGAGGGGAGGTGGGATGAGATGGTTAAATAGGTGCTGGTTAAACAGTGATGGTTAAACAGTGTATAAGCGCCTGATGTTGTATGGAAGTATTGAGTTACTATACTGTACACATGAAACTAAGATTATACTGTATTTAACTAACTGGAATTTAAATCAAACCTTTAAAAAATGTTTAAAGAAGTTTCTTAAGGTAAATATATTTGGACCTAACGTAAGTGACCAGTGATATCAAACATGTAAAACTATGAATCTATGGGCTTCTCTCCTATCTGGAGAGTTTGTTCTATGGTGTTATTCTATGACTTTTGCCCTTACCTTCCTTTCCCTGGGGTTCAGTTCATGATTTTCTCAATCTAAGTCCAAGTACCTGCCTCAATTTGTTGAAAGCCTTATTCTCTGAAGCCCCGAGCTTCAAGCAAGATTGCCGTAGAGTGAAGAGTTGGTATCATATTTAATAATATTGTATGGTACTTGGGGCACCTTGGTGGCTCAGTTGGTTAAGTGTCTTCCTTCAGCTCAGGTCATGATCTCAAGGTCCTGGGGTTGAGCCCCATGTTGAGCTCTCTGTTCAGTGGGGAGTCTGCTTCTCCCTCAGCCTCTGACCCTCCCTCCTGCATGTGCTTTCTCTCTCTCAAATAAAATTTAAAAAATAAATATGTATTGTGTGGTACACTTAAAGATTTGTCAAATTATGTTAAATGTTATTATTGAATTTTAAAAAACAGGGGAGAGAGATTTAAAAAAAAAAAACAGAGTTGGAGATCATAGGCCATATACATCAGAACTTAAAAGCCATTTAAGAGAAACGGAGTGAGGAAGAAGACACACTTCAAATGAGATTACATGAGTTATCAGGGACAGGGTAAGTAGAAACTACTAAAACTAGAATTGACTGAAGCCCTAGAAAAGAAAATAGGGAGGAACACAGAGTATTAGACCCAAGGCAGGGTGTGAAAGCAATTGCAGAATTCTTCTCTAGCCTCCTTGCAGCTTAATGAAATCCCGTTGAGCAGGTGCTGAGGTCTTCATATATCAAGATTCCTCTAGACACTGCCTCCCAGGATTCTCATCCTAGATGTTATGTCTTCAATAAAGGCTCTTCAGTATACCAAAAGCTATATAATTAATATGTTCCCCCAGTCCTTTACTGAATGCCTGCACTGTGCCAGGCATTCTGCTAGGAAATTCCTTATCAGTGGTTTGGCCCCTATTCTCTCCTAAAATCACACAAGGAGAATTTTCAGTGACTAGAAGGTGGAAGATGGTGCCTGATTCTTTTCTTTGTCATAGTTGTTAATATCATCATCTTTTCCAAGCCCACAATAGATGCTTTAAGTTTAGGGATTTTCTATGCTATCCTACATGTGAAGTGGGGGGTTCTTTGCTAGGATTCGAATTTCTTAGATGTGCTGTTCTGTTACCATACTCTACCTGGACTGGCCACTTCCTAAGAGACCAAACACTGCCTGTATTACCAGAGGGACTTAAAGACCTCTCTTTCTCCATCCCTGCCTTACTGGTTTCCACTCCAGGATATCTGACATAATCTCCGCAGTGGTTTTAGGCTTTTTATAAATGACAGGCTTCTTCAGCTGCTTCCATTTTCTACCAGACAGTGCATCCTCGGGGAAAGAATTATTAAACTAGATTATTTCAGTAATAAAGGAAAAGGAAAAGAGAAAATACATCTGAAACTCTCAGAAATTTACTTGCCAGTCTAAAATGGAAGACAGTAATTATTGAACAAGTGACTATTATTGATAAGAAAAATGATTGTGATTATAGCTACCAATTTTACTTAGAGGATTTATTCCTCAAAAATAAACAAGCACACTAATATTTAACTACATTTATGCTTATCACAGTATCATGTGTTTGAGAAAATAAATGGAATCAACATTAGTGCTCAGCAGTGGAAGGGTGGTAAAATAAAGGATGTATCTGTGCAACTGTACATACATTGGTATGTATCTACAATTAAAATGATGTTGATATTGATATGAGAAGATTTGCAAAATATATAACTATGCACAAAGTACAGGTTACAGGAGTGCCTGGGTGGCTTAGCTGGTTTAGTGCTAGATTCTTGATTTCGGTGCAGGTCATTATCTTGGGGTACTGAGATTGAACTCCATGTCAGGCTTTATGCTCAGTGCAACGTCTTCTTGTCCCTCTTTCTCTGCTCCTTTCTCTCTCTGTATCTCTAATAAATAATATCTTTAAGAAAAATACAGGTTACAAAGAACCTGAACACAGAACATCCCCCAAATTTACCATTGGTTCTGACTAAGTAATCTAGTTGGTGGGAATTCAAGAGTTTTTCATCTTTACTCCTTTTTGTTGTTGTTCATTTGCATTTTTTCATTTTTTCCAAGGAATGTGTATTTCCTTTTAACTGTGAAAATAAAGCTAAAAAGAACTATTTTGAATTTCAAAAAGATCTAATTGCTTTCATCTACTAAATGTTTACTGCATCAGTCACTTAGGTAGGCACTTTACATTAATTATTTCTGTTCTCACCAATACTTAAAAATAGGTATAATGTGTTTTTTTTTGTTGTTTGTTTGTTTGTTTCTATTTTCCTTCTTTGTTTTTAGAAGAAGGAAGTATTAATCAGATTGACAGATGGAAGAGCCCTGGTTCCTACTCAACAGGATTGCTGTGTGATAACAGGCTCCTCTCTCATGGGCAGTCTATCTTCCACCCTATTCATTGGGTTAGGTGAAGAAAATCCACCCCCTCCAAGGCTTTTCTTCCCCCTTCTCTTTGATAATATCTTAGTATGCTTGTCATTGATGTTAATTTGGGTAGAATACAGTGATGGAGTGGAATCAAAAAGATTAAATTGGGAATGAGAAAAGGAAATCTGAATTTTAAAAAAGGAAACAAGGAATTTCCACACAACTTGCTGGATCAGATTTTCTGGAATTCTTTTGTATTCATTTCCCAACAAGATCAGACATTTCTCAGGAAAGCAGTAGTATGGTAGGTCTAAACATTTGACAGCACGTTGATAACATTCTTAGAATAACATTAACAGGGTATCATTCCCTAATTTAATGTGCATGTGAGTGAAGTTATGCTGATTTTGGAATCAGTCAAGACAACTGCACCGGCAATGAGATAGAGTGATAAAAGTTTTTGTTTTACCTGCTGATTTTTAATGCCATTGAAATAGATTTTTAAAACTCAATGTAATGAAATAGATTTTTAAAGTTTATCACCATCCATTTACATTTCTTTTTCCTTGCAATTTGATGCCAGATTCTTTTCCTGTGCTGTGAACATACTATGTTATGATAATTTTTCTCCTTAATTAATACTATTAGCTAATAAATAAATAAGAAAGTAACTTGTATGAATTTAAAGATAATCAGTATCAACCATCCCTTTGAGATGAAGGAGCTAATGACTGATGACCTTTAATATTTTATAAACATAATGGTGTTTATGAACAGCTCCTCCAGATAGTAAGTAAAGATAAAGCTAAATAGTCAACATTGGTTGGTAAAGCATACATTGAGTCCTGAGGCTTATATGCTCTTATAACAGGACCATCCTGAGGTTGAGAATTCTATTCCCTTGGTTGTCAATAATCATAGCTTCTTTTATTTCTCTAAGGCTTTTCAGTTTTTACTATTATCTAAGACTAAATTTGTGTTGTACTTCATCTTTTACAAAATAGTACTTTTTTCATAATGCACAGTTTGATTTTTGTCTACCTCATATGCGTTTTGCTAATAATAGTACCCTCTTCTTTGTACTTTGCCCCTTTCCTACCACATGAGGTTCTGCTAGCACCGCTATGCACCAAAAGAACTGGATTGTAACATTACTGAAGTCTGGCTTAATTGGGATGAGTATATAACCTAAGATGAGTGAGTTAGAAGCTTTTGATGAAATATCATATACTGACATTGGGAAATAGAAGATAAGTTCATGATACTGTCTCAGTGATGTCCTCTGCCAAAGAGAGGCCTTTGGTGGAAAAGAATGAGGAAGTAGTAAAGAGAGAAGTAAAGCTAACAAATTCAGAGAATTGATAATGCTTGATTACTTGATAATCTGATGTAGGTACCCCCCCAACCTTTCCAGTTAAGAAAATAACTCCATATCTTTTTCTTTTTTTTTTCTTTTTTCTTTTATTTTTCTTAAGCTAATTTGAGTTTGGTTCATATCATCTGCAAGCAAAATGTAAATTGAGCTTATGAAATGGGGCCAGCATATGTGGATTTTCACCAGCAAGACCTTGCTTCAAAGAAGGCTGTAAGTAAACAGGTAGATAGGATAACCCACTTCATAGGTACAGTCATTCTCCTTCCTTTGTCAATGCAGGATTTATTCATAGGGAGCTTGTTTATAGAGTGGCAGAGTAGGGTGAGCATGGAAGTGATGGTATAGTCAGGGATTCTTTCTCACTAAGACTGACCTTGCAATTGCCACTGCAATTTTTCTCAATCATTGGTAAGCATTAGGTTTCTGATATGAAATGATATTTCTAAGAGATCAGCTAGCTACCTGGCTATCATTCAACTATATTAGGCTTTATCAGTTTTACAAACGTAACAATTTCCAGTCTCCAAAGTACTTGTTTTGATTTTGATTTTGTTTGCATACCTGTATTGTTTTTGTTGGGTCCATTAGTCATAGGTTTACCACATATCCTAAATATGGTCATAATATTCCACACAAATAGTCTCTCATCTTTTGATTTCAGTTTGCAGTAAAACAGATAACACAATAGATCAATCCCTAGGTTTTTCATATACCCCACTTATGGTAATAGATTATAATTTATAATTAGCTTAGTAGTGAAAAAAGAACTAAGTCAAACATGGAATATGTAGGAAAGGATTGAAAAGAAGGCTTGCCAGGTGATGGATATTAAGGAGGGCACATGTTGTGATGATGAGCACAGGGTGTTATACACAACTAATGAATCATTGAACACTACATCAGAAAATGAACATAATAAAAAATAAACAAAACAAAACAAACAAACAAAAAAAAAAAAAAAAACAAGCCTTGAGATGGGCAGAAACCAGGGTAGCTCTGGTTTTGTCTCTAGTAGGTGAGGCTGACTGAGTCTCTAATGCACTGTCATCAGATCTGCTCTTTGCTAGAAGCGGAATTTCTCATACATTATCTGTACTGACTGCATCCAGTTGTACTTCTTCTATTTTTCTTAAAACCATTGAATTCAGGCTATTGCTCTCTCTTTCTCCAGTGAAATTTCCTTAAGTCCAGAGTCTTCCCATATTGCTAAATTCACTGGTCATTTTTCAGTTCACATTAACTTATCATTGATACCTGATACAAATAGTTGTCTTTTCCTTGAAATTTTTTCTGTAGCTGGCTTTCAGTTGACTACACTTTCCCACTTTTCTTTTTCACTGGTAGCTTTTTCTCAGTCTCATTTACCATTTTTCCTCATGTGGTTAACACTCTAAGGGTAGAGTGATCTAGGACTCAGTCTTTGATAATTTCTCTTCTTTTTCCATACTCACTTATTTGATGATCTCATTTAGTCTTGGGGCTTTAAATACAATTATGTATCTGCGATAGATTATAACATTGCACTCATTCGTTCATTCTGTGTCTCTGTAACAAGATTTCACACTTTCCCTCTTTCTGTGTGACTAACACTGACCCGTGCCTCCTTATAGGAAGAGTTATGTCACTACCCCTTTCTTGGGCTTAATCATATGATTGATCAGGTTAGGCCAATGAAATGTGCATGGAAATGACAGTTTGCCAGGTCTTAACAGAAGCTTTATTTATTAATACTCTTGCTCTTATTTTGTCATATAAAACAAGACTGGTATATCCCAGAAAGAGATTCTTCCTTCAGGCAGGATGCTGGAATAAGAAAACAAAAACAGTAGTGCAACATGAAGCCCAAATAGCAACTAAGAAGTAATGTGAGTGAGAAATAAATATTTCTTTTTGCAGCCCAGTGAGATTTGGGGAATAGAGTTGTTGCTACTGCAGAGCTAAGTAAAATACCATCAATGTGTTTGATTTTTGTTTTTTTTTTTTAAAGATTTTATTTATTGACAGAGAGCACAAGTACGCAGAGAGGCAGGTGGGGGGTTGTGGGGGGGGGGGGAGCAGGCTCCCTGCTGAGCAGAGAGCCCGATGTGGGACTCCATCCCAGGACCCTGGGATCATGACCTGAGCTGAAGGCAGAGGTTTAACCCACTGAGCCACCCAGGCGCCCTACCATCAATGTGTTAATGACTCCCTAATTTCTACCTCTAGCCCAGCCTTTCTTTTGTACTCCCAACCTACATGTCTGAATGTTTACTGAGGATTTTTATTTAGATAACTAGTGATCTTCTCAAACCTAACATATCCAAAACCAAATTCTTGCTCTTTTCCTGACATACTCCCAGCCCCTTCCCTGTGGATGCCACACTTTCACTTGCTGCAGCCGGCAAACCATGGGATCATCCTTGATTCCTTTTATCATCATCCCCACATTCCAATCAGGAAATCCTGTTAGCTCTACTTTGAAAGTATATCCATAATTCTGCCACTTCTCCCCACTTTCATCGCTACTGTCCTGCTCTAAGCCACAATTAGTTATTGCTTGGATTTAAAAGGAACCTCCTTCCTTCACCCTTATTCCTCCATAGCTTCTTTCTGCACAGCAGTCATATTTTGAAATGACAATTTGAAGTTGTCTTTCCTTGCTCACTACTCTTTGTTAGCTGCCTGTCTCAATCAGAGGTAGGCCAAATCTTTAAAATGGCTTATAAATCCCTATCTGGTCTTCTCTTTTACTTCCTCTCTAATTTCAACCTCCTTTCTCTCCTGTTTACTTCACCCAACCTCACTGGCCTCTTTATTGTTTATGGAACATGAAGATCACTGTCCTCTGAGGACTTTTTTTACTTGCTTTTGCCTCTGTCTTTTCTTTCAGTTAGCCATATGGTTTACTGTCTTACTTCCTTTTAAATCTCCGCTTAAATACCATCTTTTCAGGGGCGCCTGGGTGGCTAAGAGGGTTAAGCCTCTGCCTTCTGCTCAGGTCATGGTTCCAGGATCCTGGGATCGAGCCCTGCATCGGGCTCTCTGCTCAGTGGGGAGGCTGCTTCTCCCTCTCTCACTGCCTGCTGCTCTGCCTACTTGTGATCTCTGTCAAATAAATAAATAAAATCTTAATAAATAAATAAACAAACAAATAAATAAGTACCATCTTTTCCGTGAGGCCTTTTCTTCAGTACCCAGTTCTAAATTACAAACTCTCATTGTCATTCCCTTGCCCATCCCCTTTGTTTTTGTCATCAGCGTTTACTATTTGTTACATTATAGGATTTATTTTGTTGGTTGCCCCTCTCCCAATTAGAATGTATGCTTTAAGACTACAGAAATCTTTATTTTGGTCCTTTCTATATCCACAGTAGTCCTAGAATATAGTAGGTTCAATAAATACCTGTTAAAAGAATATGTTGAGATATTCTTTTACTCTCATATATACTCTCATATATACTCTCATATATACTGTTATGAACTGAATGTTTGTGTTCCCCCAAAAACTCATATGTTGGAGCCTTAACCCCTAATGTGATGATAGGAGGTGGAACCTTTGGAAGGTAATTAAATCTATATGAGATTATGAGGGTGGGACCCCCATGAAGGATGAGTATGTCTTTACAAGAAGAGACCAGAACTTGCTCTCTCTCTTAACATGTGAGGGTATGGTGAAAAGTCAGAAAATTGAAAGCCAGAAAGAGGACTCTTACCGGGAACCAAATCGCACCTTGATCTTGGACTTATCCTCCAGAATTGTGAGAAGTAAGTGTCTGCTGTTTAAACTACATAGTTTATGGTATTTTGTTAGAGCAGCTTAAGCCAATTTAGACATAACACCTTCTTTTTTTATAATTTTTTTATTTTTTTATAAGCATATAATATATTTTTATCCCCCGGGGTACAGGTATGTGAATCACCTGGTTTACACACTTCACAGCACTCATCATAGCACATACCCTCCCCAATGTCCATAACCCGAGCCCCCTTCCCCCCAGCAACCCTCAGTTTGTTTTGTGAGATTAAGAGTCACTTATGGTTTGTCTCCCTCCCAATCTCATCTTGTTTCATTTATTCTTCTCCTACCCCCTTACCCCCCCCTCCCCGTTGCATCTCCACTTCCTCATAGCAGGGAGATTATATGCTGGTTGTCTTTCTCCGCTTGACTTACTTTGCTAAGCATGATACTCTCTAGTTCCATCCACGTCATTGCAAATGACAAGATTTCATTTCTTTTGATGGCTGCATAATATTCCATTGTAGACATAATACCTTCTTAAACTCTAATGAAACTTCAGTCTTTTAGGTTACCAAAATGTTTGAATTTCAGGATTATTTCCAAGTCATTGTGAAATAGAGATGTGAAACATCAAACAGAGATTTCCTGGAAACTCTTGATTTTTCAGTCATGTAACATTAAGTGAATTATATGACCTTGTCTTTTAGCCCAACAGATGGATTTCCTTGTGCATAGGAACAAGGGCCTCTTGATGTAGGGTAATTTTATTAGATTCATGCTTTCCCCCCCCATGGAATAAATTAAAAAAAAAAAGTATAATTGTCAGATCCAGAAAATGCATTTTTAAAAAATATTTTATTTATTTATTTGACAGACAGAGATCATAAGTAGGCAGAGAGGCAGGCAGAGAGAGGAAGGGAAGCAGGCGCCCCACCAAGCTGAAAGCCCGATGTGGGGCTTGATCCCAGGACCCTGGGATCATGACCTGAGCTGAAGGCAAAGGCCTTAACCCACTGAGCCACCCGGGCGCCCCTAAGCTAGTTTAGTATCTTTATTCCCATACAGGACAAGCTTTTTTTGTGTGGCACAAGCTTACTAACATACATATACATCATACTTTGGATGATGTAGCAGTCTTTATCTTTAAAATGTTGTTTTGGGGGGCACCTGGGTGGCTCAGTCAGTTAAGCCTCTGCCTTTGGCTCAGATCATGATCTCAGGGTCCTGGGATTGAGCCCCACATTTGGCTCTTTGCTCAGCCAGGAGTTTGCTTCTCTCTACCACTCTACTTCTCTTCCTGCTCATGCTCTCTCATTCAAATAAATAAATAAAATCTTTAAAAAATTAAAAAAAATTAATATGCATCCAGGGGAAAGGTATAAATAGTAAGAGGAAATTGGGATGTTGACTTAAAAATAAGGTTGACTAGGACTACTTTATTGCCATCTCTTGAAGATTATTTGCTTTTTAACATGTAGGTTAAAAAATTAGTAAATAGTCTATAGCACTTAACGTTAAGTTAGCTATTAGTGATCAAGAGACACCCTGGATATGTCGGATAGAATTCTTGGAAGTCCTATTTTGCTTTTGTAAGATCTAGGTAAGAAGATCTAGATCTCCTGGGTGCATGGAAAAGTCCAGGTGCTAATTTTATTATTTATTTCCAGCTACTGAAATAAAATAGTTGAAGAAAGAAGGCATAAATCCAAGAGACATTATTTCTCTTACCTTTCTTCTCTATAACTAATCAGTCACCAGATTCAGGAAGGGCTAATATTTATTGATCTTCTTCCCTTTTCTGCATTCCCATCGCCAAGTACATTAAATTTTTAATCATTTCCCACTGAGTTTATTTCAACAGTGCTCATCTTACTACCAGATCTGCCCTTTTTCACATTGTGCATACAGTTATTTCTTCTGTAACCTGTGTCTCATCAGACTACGCTCCAGCTTAAAATTCTTTAGTGGCCCCTCATGGTCATCAGGATCTAGTTCAGGAAACAGCTTACCAGGAAATGGTAAAATAAGTCCAAAAAAGTTGTGTTGTTTGCTATAGTTATTTTGCTGTTTTTTAATATCACATGCAAATTCCCTTAAAACTTTCTTCCTCTCCTCCTCTCCCCCCACTACTTCTTCTACTTCTTTTTCTCCTTCTTCTTT